>NC_056750.1:65548038-65607005 GCF_019279795.1 Protopterus annectens | reverse complement strand
TAACCCCCCTCATTCTTTTGGGAGGAACAACGTATCCCACTGAACTCTACTGTGAAACTCTAAAACACCTTTTCAAATAAAGTAACCCTAAACCCCCTTGTTCTGTTGGAAGGATCAATGTATCCCACTGAACTCTACTGTGAGTCTCTAAAACACCTAGGGTTACCACCTGTCCCACTTTGCAAGAGACAGTCCCTCTTTGGGCAGTTGTGTCCTGCTAAAAAAGTGTAAAAATGGGAAATGTCCTGAGATTTTAGGACAAAATTATTTCCTATATTTTATATAATAGTTGCATAAAACAGTTATTCTGTATCTGAAACACCTAAATGTTATAAGAAACAGAATAAGCAACTAAAATGCAACATGAATAACCTTTTATTTAGGCAAGAAAGTGAATTGCTGTCCTTTTTACTGGCCGTGAGTATGTTTTGGCCTTCAAAATCTGATGTTTGTACCAAAAATTTCCCAGTCTGGGCATTTAAAAAGGAGACAACCCTAAAAACACCCCTTCAAATAAAGTAACTCTAAACCCCCTCGTTCTGTTGGAAGAATCAACGTATGCCACTGAACTCAACTGTGAAACTCTAAAACATCCCTTCAAATAAAGTAACCGTAAACCCCCTCGTTCTGTTGGAAGGATCAATGTATCCCACTTAACTTTACTGTGAAACTCTAAAACTCCCTTTTAAATAAACTAACCCTAAACCCCCTCATTCTGTTCGAAGGATCAACGTATCCCACTAAACTCTACTATGAAACTCTAAAACACCCCTTCAAGGAAAGTAACCCTAAAGCCCCTCATTCTGTTGGAAGGATCAACGTATCCCAATGAACTCTACTGTGGAACTCTAAAACACCCTTTAAGTAAAGTAACCCTAAACCCCCACGTTCCATTGGAAGGATCTACGTATCCCACTGAACTGTACTGTGAAACTCTAAAACACCCCTTCAAATAAAGTAACCCTAAACCCCTCGTTCTGTTGGAAGGATCAACGTATCCCACTGAAGTCTACTGTGCAACTCTAAAACCCCCATTCAAAAAATGTAACTTTAAACCCCCTCATTCTGAAGGAAGGACAAATGTATCCCTTTTAACACTACTGTGAAACTCTAAAACACCCCTTCAAATAAAGTAACCCTAAACCCCTCGTTCTGTTGGAAGGATCAACGTATCCCACTGAAGTCTACTGTGCAACTCTAAAACCCCCCTTCAAAAAATGTAACCCTAAACCCCCTCATTCTGATGGAAGGACAAACGTATCCCTTTTAACACTACTGTGAAACTCTAAAACACCCCTTCAAATAAAGTAACCGTAAACCCTCTCATTCTGTTAGAAGGATCAATGTATCCCACTTAACTCTACTGTGAAATTCTAAAACACCACTTCAAATAAAGTAACCCTAAACCCCCTTGTTCTGTTGGAAGGATCAACGTATCTCTCTTAATTCTACTGTGAAACTATAAAACACCCTTTCAAATAAAGTAACCCAAAACCCCCTTGTCCTGTTGGAAGGATCAATGTATCCCACTTAACTCTACTGTGAAACTCTAAAACACCCCTTCAAATAAAGTAAAATAAACCCCATCGTTCTGTTGGAAGGATAAATGTATCACACTTAACTATACTGTGAAACTCTAAAACCCCCACTTCAAATAAAATAACCCTAAACTGCCTCGTTCTATTGGAAGGATCAATGTATCTCACTGAACTCTACTGTGAAACTCTAAAACACTCCTTCAAATAAAATAACTCTAAACCCCCTCGTTTTGTTGGAAGGATCAATGTATCCCACTAAATTCTACTGTGAAATTCTAAAACACCCCTTCAAATAAAGTAAGCATAAACCCCCTCATTCTGTTAGAATGATCAATGTATCCCACTTAATTCTACTGTGAAACTCTAAAACACCCCTTCAAATAAAGTTACCCTAAACCCCCTCATTCTGTTGGAAAGATCAACGAATCCCACTTAACTCTACTGTGAAACTCTAAATCCCCCCTTCAAATAAAGTAACCCTAAAGCCCCACATTTTATTGGAAGGATCAACGTATCCCACTGAAATCTACTGTGAAACTCTAAAACACCCCCTCGAATAAAGGAACACTAAATTCCCTTGTTCTGTTGGAAGGATCAATGTATCCAACTTAATTCTACTGTGAAACTCTAAAACACCCCCTCAAATAAAGTAGCACTAAATTCCATTGTTCTGTTGGAAGGATCAACGTATCCCACTGAACTCTACTGAGAAACTCTAAAACACCCCTTCAAATAAAGTAACCCTAAACCCCCTCATATTGTTGGAAGGATCAACGTATCCCTCTTAACTCTACTGTGAAACTCTAAAACACCCCTTCAAATAAAGTAACCCTTAACCCCCTCGTTCTGTTGGATGGATCAACGTATCACACTGAACGCTACTGTGAAACTCTAAAACACCCCTTCAAATAAAGTAGCCCTGAACCCATTTGTTCTGTTGGAAGGATGATCGTATCCCACTGAACTCTACTGTGAAACTCTAACACACCCCTTCAAATAAAGTAACCCTAAACCGCCTCGTTCTGTTGGAAGGATCAACGGATCCCATTGAACTCTGCTGTTAAATTCTAAAACATCTTTTCAAATAAAGTAACCCTAAACCCCCTCGTTCTTTTGGGTGGAACAACGTATCCCACTGAACTCTACTGTGAGTCTCTAAAACACCCCTTCAAATAAAGTAACCCTAAACCCCTTCATTCTGATGGAAGGATCAAAGTATCCCACTGAACTCTACTGTGAAACTCTAAAACTCCCTTTTAAATAAAGTAACCCTAAACCCCCTCATTCTGCTGGAAGGATCAACGTATCCCACTAAACTCTACTATGAAACTCTAAAACACCCCTTCAAGTAATGTAACCCTAAAGCCCCTCATTCTGTTGGAAGTATCAGTGTATTCCAATGAACTCTCCTGTGAAACTCTAAAACCCCCCTTCAAGTAAAGTAACCGTATAGCCCCATGTTTCATTGGAAGGATCTACGTATCCCACTGAACTCTACAGTGAAACTCTAAAACACCCCTTCAAATAAAGCAACCCTAAACCCCCTCATTCTGTTGGAAGGATCAACGTATTCCACTGAACTCTACTGTGAAACTCTAAAACACCCTTTCAAATAAAGTAACCCTAAAACCTCTTGTTCTGTTGGAAGGAGCAATGTATCCCACTTAACTCTACTGTGAAACCCTAAAACCCCCTTCAAATAAAGTAACCCTAAACCCCCTCATTCTATTAGAAAGATCAACGTATCCCACTGAACTCAACTGTGAAACTCTAAAACGCCCCTTCAAATAAAGTTACCCTAAACCCCCTTGTTCTGTTGGAAGGATCAATGTATCCCACTGAATTCTACTGTGAAACTCTAAAACACCCTTCAAGTAAAGTAACCCTAAAGCCCCTCGTTCTGTTGGAAGTATCAATGTATTCCAATGAACTCTACTGTGAAACTCTAAAACCCCCCTTCAAGTAAAGTCACCCTAAACCCCACGTTCCATTGGAAGGATCTACGTATCCCACTGAACTCTACAGTGAAACTCTAAAACATCCCTTCAAATAAAGTAACACTAAACCCCTTCGTTCTGTTGGAAGGATGATTGTATCCCACTGAACTCTACTGTGAAACTCTAAAACACCCCTTCAAATAAAGTAACCCTAGACCGCCTCGTTCTGTTGGAAGGATCAACAAATCCCACTTAACTCTACTGTGAAACTCTACACCCCCTCTTCAAATAAAGTAACCCTAAAGCCCCACACTTTATTGGAAGGATCAACGTATCCCACTGAAATCTACTGTGAAACTCTAAAACACCCCTTCAAATAAAGTAACACTAAATTCCCTTGTTCTGTTGGAAGGATCAACGTATCCCACTTAACTCTCCTGTGAAACTCTAAAACACCCCTTCAAATAAAGTAACACAAAATTCCCTTGTTCTATAGGAAGGATCAACGTATCCCACTGAACTCTACTGTGAAACTCTAAAACACCCCTTCAAATAAGGTAACCCTAAACCCCCTCGTTCTGTTGGAAGGAACAACGTATCCCTCTTAACTCTACTGTGAAACTCTAAAACACCCCTTTAAATAAAGTAACCCTTAACCCCCTTGTTCTGTTGGATGGATCAACGTATCACACTGAACACTACTGTGAAACTTCAAAACACCCCATCAAATAAAGTAACCCTGAACCCATTCGTTCTGTTGGAAGGATGATCGTATCCCACTGAACTCTACTGTGAAACTCTAAAACACACCTTCAAATAAAGTAATCCTAAACCCCCTCATTCTTTTGGGAGGAACAACGTATCCCACTGAACTCTACTGTGAAACTCTAAAACACCTTTTCAAATAAAGTAACCCTAAACCCCCTCGTTCTGTTGGAAGGATCAATGTATCCCACTGAACTCAACTGTGAGTCTCTAAAACACCCCTTCAAATAAAGTAACCCTAAACCCCTTCATTCTGATGGAAGGATCAAAGTATCCCACTAAACTCTACTGTGAAACTCTAAAACTCCCTTTTAAATAAAGTAACCCTAAACCCCCTCATTCTGCTGGAAGGATCAACGTATCCCACTAAACTCTACTATGAAACTCTAAAACACCCCTTCAAGTAATGTAACCCTAAAGCCCCTCATTCTTTTGGAAGTATCAGTGTATTCCAATGAACTCTACTGTGAAACTCTAAAACCCCCCTTCAAGTAAAGTAACCATAAAGCCCCATGTTTCATTGGAAGGATCTACGTATCCCACTGAACTCTACAGTGAAACTCTAAAACACCCCTTCAAATAAAGCAACTCTAAACCCCCTCATTCTGTTGGAAGGATCAATGTATTCCACTGAACTCTACTGTGAAACTCTAAAACACCCTTTCAAATAAAGTAACCCTAAAACATGTTGTTCTATTGGAAGGAGCAATGTATCCCACTTAACTCTACTGTGAAACCCTAAAACCCCCCTTTAAATAAATTAACCCTAAACCCCCTCATTCTATTAGAAAGATCAACGTATCCCACTGAACTCAACTGTGAAACTCTAAAACGCCCCTTCAAATAAAGTTACCCTAAACCCCCTTGTTCTGTTGGAAGGATCAATGTACCCCACTGAATTCTACTGTGAAACTCTAAAACACCCCTTCAAGTAAAGTAACCCTAAAGCCCCTCGTTCTGATGGAAGTATCAATGTATTCCAATGAACTCTACTGTGAAACTCTAAAACCCCCCTTCAAGTAAAGTCACCCTAAACCCCACGTTTCATTGGAAGGATCTACGTATCCCTCTGAACTCTACAGTGAAACTCTAAAACATCCCTTCAAATAAAGTAACACTAAACCCCTTCGTTCTGTTGGAAGGATCAACGTATTCCACTGAACTCTACTGTGAAACTCTAAAACACCCCTTGAAATAAAGTAAGCATAAACCCCGCGTTCTGTTGGAATGATCAGCGTATCCCACTTAATTCTACTGTGAAACTCTAAAACACCCCTTCAAATAAAGTAACCCTAGACCCCCTCATTCTGTTGGAAGGATCAACGAATCCCACTTAACTCTACTGTGAAACTCTACACCCCCCTTCAAATAAAGTAACCGTAAAGCCCCACATTTTATTGGAAGGATCAACGTATCCCACTGAAATCTACTGTGAAACTCTAAAACACCCCTTCAAATAAAGTAACACTAAATTCCCTTGTTCTGTTGGAAGGATCAACGTATCCCACTTAACTCTACTGTGAAACTCTAAAACACCCCTTCAAATAAAGTAACACTAAATTCCCTTGTTCTAAAGGAAAGATCAACGTATCCCACTGAACTCTACTGTGAAACTCTAAAACACCCCTTCAAATAAGGTAACCCTAAACCCCCTCGTTCTGTTGGAAGGAACAACGTATCCCTCTTAACTCTACTGTGAAACTCTAAAACACCCCGTCAAATAAAGTAACCCTTAACCCCCTAGTTCTGTTGGATGGATCAACGTATCACAGTGAACTCTACTGTGAAACTCTAAAACACCCCATCAAATAAAGTAACCCTGAACCCATTCGTTCTGTTGGAAGGATGATCGTATCCCACTGAACTCTACTGTGAAACTCTAAAACACCCCTTCAAATAAAGTAATCCTAAACCCCCTCATTCTTTTGGGAGGAACAACGTATCCCACTGAACTCTACTGTGAAACTCTAAAACACCTTTTCAAATAAAGTAACCCTAAACCCCCTCGTTCTGTTTGAAGGATCAATGTATCCCACTGAACTCTACTTTGAGTCTCTAAAACACCTAGGGTTACCACCTGTTCCACTTTGCAAGAGACAGTCCCACTTTGGGCAGTTGTGTCTTGCTAATAAAATGTAAAAATGTGAAATGTCCTGAGATTTTAGGACAAAATTATTTCCTATATTTTATATAATAGTTGCATAAAACAGTTATTCTGTATCTGAAACACCTAAATGTTATAAGAAACAGAATAAGCAACTAAAATGCAACATGAATAACCTTTTATTTAGGCAAGAAAGTGAAGTGCTGCCCATTTTACTGGCCGTGAGTATGTTTTGGCCTTCAAAATCTGATGTTTGTACCAAGCATGTCCCAGTCTGGGCATTTAAAAAGGTGGCAACCCTAAAAACACCTCTTCAAATAAAGTAACTCTAAAACCCCTCGTTCTGTTGGAAGAATCAACGTATGCCACTGAACTCAACTGTGAAACTCTAAAACATCCCTTCAAATAAAGTAATTGTAAACCCCTCGTTCTGTTGGAAGGATCAATGTATCCCACTTAGCTCTACTGTGAAACTCTAAAACTCCCTTTTAAATAAACTAACCCTAAACCCCCTCATTCTGCTGGAAGGATCAACGTATCCCACTAAACTCTACTATGAAACTCTAAAACACCCCTTCAAGGAAAGTAACCCTAAAGCCCCTCATTCTGTTGGAAGGATCAACGTATCCCAATGAACTCTACTGTGGAACTCTAAAACACCCTTGAAGTAAAGTAACCCTAAACCCCCATGTTCCATTGGAAGGATCTACGTATCCCACTGAACTGTACTGTGAAACTCTAAAACACCCCTTCAAATAAAGTAACCCTAAACCCCTCGTTGTGTTGGAAGGATCAACGTATCCCACTGAAGTCTACTCTGCAACTCTAAAACCCCCGTTCAAAAAATGTAACCTTAAACCCCCTCGTTCTGATGGAAGGATAAATGTATCCCTCTTAACACTACTGTGAAACTCTAAAACACCCCTTCAAATAAAGTAACCCAAACCCCCTCTTCTATTGAAAGGATCAATGTATCCCACTGAACTCTACTGTGAAACTCTAAAACACCCCTTCAAGTAAAGTAACCGTAAACCCCCTCATTCTGTTGGAAGGATCAATGTATCCCACTTAACTCTACTGTGAAATTCTAAAACACCTCTTCAAATAAAGTAACCCTAAACCCCCTTGTTCTGTTGGAAGGATCAACGTATCCCTCTTAATTCTACTGTGAAGCTATAAAACACCCCTTCAAATAAAGTAAGCCAAAACCCCCTTGCCCTGTTGGAAGGATCAATGTATCACACTTAACTCTACTGCGAAACTCTAAAACACCCCTTCAAATAAAGTAACAATAAATCCCCTTATTCTGTTGGAAGGATCAATGTATCACACTTAACTATACTGTGAAACTCTAAAACCCCCACTTCAAATAAAATAACCCTAAACTCCCTCGTTCTATTGGAAGGATCAACGTATCCCACTAAACTCTACTGTGAAACTCTAAAACCCCCTTCAAATAAAGTAAGCATAAACCCCCTCATTCTGTTAGAATGATCAACGTATCCCACTTAATTCTACTGTGAAACTCTAAAACACCCCTTCAAATAAAGTTCCCTAAACCCCTTCATTCTGTTGGAAAGATCAACGAATCCCACTTAACTCTACTGTGAACCTCTAAATCCCCCCTTCAAGTAAAGTAAGCCTAAAGCCCCACGTTTTATTGGAAGGATCAACGTATCCCATTGAAATCTACTGTGAAACTCTAAAACACCCCTTCAAATAAAGTAACACTAAACTCCCTTGTTCTGTTGGAAGGATCAACGTATCCCACCTAACTCTACTGTGAAACTCTAAAACACCCCTTCAAATAAAGTAACACTAAATTCCCTTGTTCTGTTGGAAGGATCAACGTATCCCACTGAACTCTACTGAGAAACTCTAAAACACCCCTTCAAATAAAGTAACCCTAAACCCCCTCGTTCTGTTGGAAGGATCAACGCATCCCTACTAACTCTACTGTGAAACTCTAAAACACCCCTTCAAATAAAGTAACCCTTAACCCCCTTGTTCTGTTGGAGGTATCAACGTATCACACTGAACTCTACTGTGAAACTCTAAAACACCCCTTCAAATAAAGTAACCCTGAACCCATTTGTTCTGTTGGAAGGATGATCGTATCCCACTGAACTCTACTGTGAAACTCTAAAACACCCCTTCAAATAAAGTAATCCTAAACCCCCTCATTCTTTTGGGAGGAACAACGTATCCCACTGAACTCTACTGTGAAACTCTAAAACACCTTTTCAAATAAAGTAACCCTAAACCCCTTGTTCTGTTGGAAGGATCAATGTATCCCACTGAACTCTACTGTGAGTCTCTAAAACACCTAGGGTTACCACCTGTCCCACTTTGCAAGAGACAGTCCCTCTTTGGGCAGTTGTGTCCTGCTAAAAAAGTGTAAAAATGGGAAATGTCCTGAGATTTTAGGACAAAATTATTTCCTATATTTTATATAATAGTTGCATAAAACAGTTATTCTGTATCTGAAACACCTAAATTTTATAAGAAACAGAATAAGCAACTAAAATGCAACATGAATAACCTTTTATTTAGGCAACAAAGTGAAGTGCTGTCCTTTTTACTGGCCATGAGTATGTTTTGGCCTTCAAAATCTGCTGTTTGTACCAAAAATGTCCCAGTCTGGGCATTTAAAAAGGTGGCAACCCTAAAAACACCCCTTCAAATAAAGTAACTCTAAACCCCCTCGTCCTGTTGGAAGAATCAACGTATGCCACTGAACTCAACTGTGAAACTCTAAAACATCCCTTCAAATAAAGTAACCGTAAACCCCCTCATTCTGTTGGAAGGATCAATGTATCCCACTTAACTCTACTGTGAAACTCTAAAACTCCCTTTTAAATAAACTAACCCTAAACCCCCTCATTCTGCTGGAAGGATCAACGTATCCCACTAAACTCTACTATGAAACTCTAAAACACCCCTTCAAGGAAAGTAACCCTAAAGCCCCTCATTCTGTTGGAAGGATCAACATATCCCAATGAACTCTACTGTGGAACTCTAAAACACCCTTTAAGTAAAGTAACCCTAAACCCCCACGTTCCATTGGAATGATCTACGTATCCCACTGAACTGTACTGTGAAACTCTAAAACACCCCTTCAAATAAAGTAACCCTAAACCCCTCGTTCTGTTGGAAGGATCAATGTATCCCACTGAAGTCTACTGTGCAACTCTAAAACCCCCCTTCAAAAAATGTAACTTTAAACCCCCTCGTTCTGATGGAAGGATAAACGTATCCCTCTTAACACTACTGTGAAACTCTAAAACACCCCTTCAAATAAAGTAACCCAAAACCCCCTCTTCTATTGGAAGGATCAATGTATCCCACTGAACTCTACTGTGAAACTCTAAAACACCCCTTCAAATAAAGTAACCGTAAACCCCCTCATTCTGTTGGAAGGATCAATGTATCCCACTTAACTCTACTGTGAAATTCTAAAACACCACTTCAAATAAAGTAACCCTAAACCCCCTTGTTCTGTTGGAAGGATCAACGTATCCCTCTTAATTCTACTGTGAAACTATAAAACACCCTTTCAAATAAAGTAACCCAAAACCCCCTCATTCTGTTGGAAGGATCAATGTATCCCACTTAACTCTACTGTGAAATTCTAAAACACCACTTCAAATAAAGTAACCCTAAACCCCCTTATTCTGTTGGAAGGATCAGCGTATCCCACTAAACTCTACTGTGAAACTCTAAAACACCCCTTCAAATAAAGTAAGCATAAACCCCGTCATTCTGTTAGAATGATCAACGTATCCCACTTAATTCTACTGTGAAACTCTAAAACACCCCTTCAAATAAAGTTACCCTAAACCCCCTTGTTCTGTTGGAAAGATCAACGAATCCCACTTAACTCTACTGTGAAACTCTAAATCCCCCCTTCAAATAAAGTAACCCTAAATCCCCACGTTTTATTGGATAGATCAACGTATCCCACTGAAATCTACTGTGAAACTCTAAAACACCCCTTTAAATAAAGTAACACTAAATTCCCTTGTTCTGTTGGAAGGATCAATGTATCCAACTTAACTCTACTGTGAAACTCTAAAACACCCCTTCAAATAAAGTAACACTAAATTCCATTGTTCTGTTGGAAGGATCAACGTATCCCACTGAACTCTTCTGAGAAACATTAAAACACCCCTTCAAATAAAGTAACCCTAAACCCCCTCGTTCTCTTGGAAGGATCAATGTATCCCTCTTAACTCTACTGTGAAACTCTAAAACATCCCTTCAAATAAAGTAACCCTTAACCCCCTCGTTCTGTTGGATGGATCAACGTATCACACTGAACTCTACTGTGAAACTCTAAAACACCCCTTCAAATAAAGTAACCCTGAACCCATTCGTTCTGTTGGAAGGATGATCGTATCCCACTGAACTCTACTGTGAAACTCTAAAACACCCCTTCAAATAAAGTAACCCTAAACCCCCTCGTTCTGTTGGAAGGATCAACGTATCCCACTGAACTCTGCTGTTAAACTCTAAAACACCTCTTCAAATAAAGTAACCCTAAACCCCCTCGTTCTTTTGGGAGGAACAACGTATCCCACTGAACTCTACTGTGAAACTCTAAAACACCTTTTCAAATAAAGTAACCCTAAACCCCCTCGTTCTGTTGGAAAGATCAATGTATCCCACTGAACTCTACTGTGAGCCTCTAAAACACCCCTTCAAATAAAGTAACCCTAAACCCCTTCATTCTGATGGAAGGATCAAAGTATCCCACTGAACTCTACTGTGAAACTCTAAAACTCCCTTTTAAATAAAGTAACCCTAAACCCCCTCATTCTGCTGGAAGGATCAACGTATCCCACTAAACTCTACTATGAAACTCTAAAACACCCCTTCAAGTAAAGTAACCCTAAAGCCCCTCGTTCTGTTGAAAGGATCAACGTATCCCAATGAACTCTACTGTGGAACTCTAAAACACCCTTTAAGTAAAGTAACCCTAAACCCCCTCGTTCTGTTGGAAAGATCAACGTATGCCACTGAACTCTACTGTGAAACTGTAAAACACCCCATCAAATAAAGTAACCATAAACACCCTCATTCTCATGGAAGGATCAATATATCCCACTAAACTCTACTGGGAAACTCTAAAACACCCCTTCAAATAAAATAACTCTAAACCCCCTCGTTCTGTTGGAAGGATTGCCATATCCCATTAAACTCTACTGTGAAACTCTAAAACACCCCTTCAAATAAAGTAAGCATAAACCCCCTCGTTCTGTTAGAATGATCAACGTATCCCACTTAATTCTACTGTGACACTCTAAAACACCCCTTCAAATAAAGTAACCCTAAACCCCCTCATTCTGTTGGAAAGATCAACAAATCCCACTTAAGTCTACTTTGAAACTCTAAATCCCCCCTCCAAATAAAGTAACCCTAAAGCCCCACGTTTTATTGGAAGGATCAATGTATTCCACTGAAATCTACTGTGAAACTCTAAAACTCCCTTCAAATAAAGTAACACAAAATGCCCTCGTTCTGTTGGAAGGATCAATGTATCCCACTTAACTCCACTGTGAAACTCTAAAACCCCCACTTCAAATAAAGTAACACTAAATTCCGTTGTTCTGTTGGAAGGATCAACGTATCCCACTGAACTCTACTGTGAAAGTCTAAAACACCCCTTCAAATAAAGTAACCCTAAACCCCCTCATTCTGTTGGAAGGATGATCGTATCCTACTGAACTCTACTGTGAAACTCTAAAACACCGCTTCAAATAAAGTAACCCTAAAACCCCTTGTTCTGTTGGCAGGATAAACGTATCCCAATGAACTCTACTGTGAAACTCTAAAACGCCCCTGCAAATAAAGTAACCCAAAAGCCAGTCATTCTGTTGGAAGGATCAACGTACAGCAATGAACTCTACTCTGAAACTTTCAAACACCCCTTCAAATAAGGTAACACTAAACCCCCCTCGTTCTGTTAGAAGGATCAGCGTATCCGACTGAACTCTACTGTGAAACTCTAAAACACCCTTTCAAATAAAGTAACTCTAAACCCCCTCGTTCTGTTGGAAGGATCAACGTATCCAACTGAACTCTACTGTGAAACTCTAAAAAACCCCTTCAAATAAAGTAACGCTAAAACTTTGCATCCTGTTGGAAGGATCAACGTATTCCACTGAACTCAACTGTGAAACTCTAAAACACCCCTTCAAATAAAGTAACTCAAAACCCCCTCATTCTGTTGGAAGGATCACGGTATCCCACTTAACTCTACTGTGAAACTCTAAAACACCCCTTCAAATAAAGTAACTCTAAACCCCCTCATTCTGTTGGAAAGATCAACGTATGCCACTGAACTCTACTGTGAAACTCTAAAACACCCCTTCAAATAAAGTAAACCTAAACCCACTCGTTCTGTTGGAAGGATCAACGTATCCCACTTAACTCTACTGTGAAACTCTAAAACACCCCATCAAATAAAGTAACCCTAAACCCCCTCATTCTCATGGAAGGATCAATGTATCCCACTAAACTCTACTGTGAAACTCTAAAAAACCCCTTCAAATAAAGTAACCCTAAATCCCCTCATTCTGTTGGAAGGATCAACGTATCCCACTGAACTCTACTATGAAACTCTAAAACACCCCTTCAAGTAAAGTAACCCGAAAGCCCCTCATTCTGTTGGAAGGATCAACGTATCCCAATGAACTCTACTGTGGAACTCTAAAACACCCTTTAAGTAAAGTAACCCTAAACCCCCTCGTTCTGTTGGAAGGATCAACAAATCCCACTTAACTCTCCTTTGAAACTCTAAATCCCCCCTCCAAATAAAGTAACCCTAAAGCCCCACGTATTATTGGAAGGATCAAGGTATTCCACTGAAATCTACTGCGAAACTCTAAAACACCCCTTCAAATAAAGTAACACTAAATTCCCTTGTTCTGTTGGAAGGATCAACATATCCCACTTAACTCTACTGTGAAACTCTAAAACACCACTTCAAATAAAGTAACACTAAATTCCGTTGTTCTGTTGGAAGGATCAACGTATCCCAATGAACTCTACTGTGAAATTCTAAAACACCCCGTCAAATAAAGTAACCCTAAACCCCCTCATTCTGTTGGAAGGATGATCGTATCCCAATGAACTCTACTATGAAACTCTAAAACAACCCTTCAAATAAAAAAACCCTAAACCCTCTCATTCTTTTGGGAGGAACAACGTATCCCACTGAACTCTACTGTGAAACTCTAAAAAACCCCTTCAAATAAAGTAACGCTAAAACTTTGCATCCTGTTGGAAGGATCAACGTATTCCACTGAACTCAACTGTGAAACTATAAAACACCCATTCAAATAAAGTAACCATAAACCCCCTCATTCTGTTGGAAGGATCACGGTATCCCACTTAACTCTACTGTGAAACTCTAAAACACCCCTTCAAATAAAGTAACTCAAAACCCCCTCGTTCTGTTGGAAAGATCAACGTCTGCCACTGAACTTTACTGTGAAACTCTAAAACACCCCTTCAAATAAAGTAAACCTAAACCCACTCGTTATGTTGGAAGGATCAACGTATCCCACTTAACTCTACTGTGAAACTCTAAAACACCCCATCAAATAAGGTAACCCTAAACCCCTTCATTCTCATGTAAGGATCAATGTATCCCACTAAACTCTACTGTGAAACTCTAAAAAACCCCTTCAAATAAAGTAACCCTAAATCCCCTCATTCTGTTGGAAGGATCAACGTATCCCACTAAACTCTACTATGAAACTCTAAAACACCCCTTCAAGTAAAGTAACCCGAAAGCCCCTCATTCTGTTGGAAGGATCAACGTATCCCAATGAACTCTACTGTGGAACTCTAAAACACCCTTTAAGTAAAGTAACCCTAAACCCCCTCGTTCTGTTGGAAGGATCAACAAATCCCACTTAACTCACCTTTGAAACTCTAAATCCCCCCTCCAAATAAAGTAACCCTAAAGCCCCCATTATTGGAAGGATCAAGGTATTCCACTGAAATCTACTGCGAAACTCTAAAACACCCCTTCAAATAAAGTAACACTAAATTCCCTTGTTCTGTTGGAAGGATCAACATATCCCACTTAACTCTACTGTGAAACTCTAAAACACCACTTCAAATAAAGTAACACTAAATTCCGTTGTTCTGTTGGAAGGATCAACGTATCCCAATGAACTCTACTGTGAAATTCTAAAACACCCCGTCAAATAAAGTAACCCTAAACCCCTTCATTCTGTTGGAAGGATGATCGTATCCCAATGAACTCTACTATGAAACTCTAAAACAACCCTTCAAATAAAAAAACCCTAAACCCTCTCATTCTTTTGGGAGGAACAACGTATCCCACTGAACTCTACTGTGAAACTCTAAAACACCTTTTCAAATAAAGTAACCCTAAACCCCCTCGTTCTGTTGGAAAGATCAATGTATCCCACTGAACTCTACTGTGAGCCTCTAAAACACCCCTTCAAATAAAGTAACCCTAAACCCCTTCATTCTGATGGAAGGATCAAAGTATCCCACTGAACTCTACTGTGAAACTCTAAAACTCCCTTTTAAATAAAGTAACCCTAAACCCCCTCGTTCTGCTGGAAGGATCAACGTATCCCACTAAACTCTACTATGAAACTCTAAAACACCCCTTCAAGTAAAGTAACCCTAAAGCCCCTCGTTCTGTTGGAAGGATCAACGTATCCCAATGAACTCTACTGTGGAACTCTAAAACACCCTTTAAGTAAAGTAACCCTAAACCCCCTTGTTCTGTTGGAAAGATCAACGTATGCCACTGAACTCTACTGTGAAACTGTAAAACACCCCATCAAATAAAGTAACCATAAACACCCTCATTCTCATGGAAGGATCAATATATCCCACTAAACTCTACTGGGAAACTCTAAAACACCCCTTCAAATAAAATAACTCTAAACCCCCTCGTTCTGTTGGAAGGATTGCCATATCCCATTAAACTCTACTGTGAAACTCTAAAACACCCCTTCAAATAAAGTAAGCATAAACCCCCTCGTTCTGTTAGAATGATCAACGTATCCCACTTAATTCTACTGTGACACTCTAAAACACCCCTTCAAATAAAGTAACCCTAAACCCCCTCGTTCTGTTGGAAAGATCAACAAATCCCACTTAAGTCTACTTTGAAACTCTAAATCCCCCCTCCAAATAAAGTAACCCTAAAGCCCCACGTTTTATTGGAAGGATCAATGTATTCCACTGAAATCTACTGGGAAACTCTAAAACACCCCTTCAAATAAAGTAACACTAAATTCCCTTGTTCTGTTGGAAGGATCAATGTATCCCACTTAACTCTACTGTGAAACTCTAAAACACCACTTCAAATAAAGTAACACTAAATTCCGTTGTTCTGTTGGAAGGATCAACATATCCCACTGAACTCTACTGTGAAAGTCTAAAACACCCCTTCAAATAAAGTAACCCTAAACCCCCTCATTCTGTTGGAAGGATGATCGTATCCTACTGAACTCTACTGTGAAACTCTAAAACACCCCTTCAAATAAAGTAACCCTAAAACCCCTTGTTCTGTTGGCAGGATAAACGTATCCCAATGAACTCTACTGTGAAACTCTAAAACGCCCCTGCAAATAAAGTAACCCAAAAGCCAGTCATTCTGTTGGAAGGATCAACGTACAGCAATGAACTCTACTCTGAAACTTTCAAACACCCCTTCAAATAAGGTAACACTAAACCCCCCTCGTTCTGTTAGAAGGATCAGCGTATCCCACTGAACTCTACTGTGAAACTCTAAAACACCCTTTCAAATAAAGTAACTCTAAACCCCCTCGTTCTGTTGGAAGGATCAACGTATCCAACTGAACTCTACTGTGAAACTCTAAAAAACCCCTTCAAATAAAGTAACGCTAAAACTTTGCATCCTGTTGGAAGGATCAACGTATTCCACTGAACTCAACTGTGAAACTATAAAACACCCATTCAAATAAAGTAACCGTAAACCCCCTCATTCTGTTGGAAGGATCAAGGTATCCCACTTAACTCTACTGTGAAACTCTAAAACACCCCTTCAAATAAAGTAAACCTAAATCCACTCGTTCTGTTGGAAGGATCAACGTATCCCACTTAACTCTACTGTGAAACTCTAAAACACCCCATCAAATAAAGTAACCCTAAACCCCCTCATTCTCATGGAAGGATCAATGTATCCCACTAAACTCTACTGTGAAACTCTAAAAAACCCCTTCAAATAAAGTAACCCTAAATCCCCTCATTCTGTTGGAAGGATCAACGTATCCCACTAAACTCTACTATGAAACTCTAAAACACCCCTTCAAGTAAAGTAACCCGAAAACCCCTCATTCTGTTGGAAGGATCAACGTATCCCAATGAACTCTACTGTGGAACTCTAAAACACCCTTTAAGTAAAGTAACCCTAAACCCCCTCGTTCTGTTGGAAGGATCAACAAATCCCACTTAACTCTCCTTTGAAACTCTAAATCCCCCCTCCAAATAAAGTAACCCTAAAGCCCCACGTTTTATTGGAAGGATCAAGGTATTCCACTGAAATCTACTGTGAAACTCTAAAACACCCCTTCAAATAAAGTAACACTAAATTCCCTTGTTCTGTTGGAAGGATCAACATATCCCACTTAACTCTACTGTGAAACTCTAAAACACCACTTCAAATAAAGTAACACTAAATTCCGTTGTTCTGTTGGAAGGATCAACGTATCCCAATGAACTCTACTGTGAAATTCTAAAACACCCCGTCAAATAAAGTAACCCTAAACCCCCACATTCTGTTGGAAGGATGATCGTATCCCAATGAACTCTACTATGAAACTCTAAAACAACCCTTCAAATAAAAAAACCCTAAACCCCCTTGTTCTGTTGGAAGGATCAACGTATCCCACTGAACTCTACTGTGAAACTCTAAAATGCCCCTGCAAATAAAGTAACCCAAAAGCCCCTTGTTCTGTTGGAAGGATCAACGTACAGCAATGAACTCTACTCTGAAACTTTCAAACACCCCTTCAAATAAGGTAACACTAAACCCCCCTCGTTCTATTAGAAGGATCAGCGTATCCCACTGAACTCTACTGTGAAACTCTAAAAAACCCCTTCAAATAAAGTAACGCTAAAACTTTGCATCCTGTTGGAAGGATCAACGTATTCCACTGAACTCAACTGTGAAACTATAAAACACCCGTTCAAATAAAGTAACGGTAAACCCCGTCATTCTGTTGGAAGGATCAAGGTATCCCACTTAACTCTACTGTGAAACTCTAAAACACCCCTTCAAATAAAGTAACCCGAAACCCCCTCGTTCTGTAGGAAAGATCAACGTCTGCCACTGAACTCTACTGTGAAACTCTAAAACACCCCTTCAAATAAAGTAAACCTAAACCCAGTCGTTATGTTGGAAGGATCAACGTATCCCACTTAACTCTACTGTGAAACTCTTAAACACCCCATCAAATAAGGTAACCCTAAACCCCCTCATTCTCATGGAAGGATCAATGTATCCCACTAAACTCTACTGTGAAACTCTAAAAAACCCCTTCAAATAAAGTAACCCTAAATCCCCTCGTTCTGTTGGAAGGATCAACGTATCCCACTGAACACTACTGTGAAACTGTAAATCACCCCTTCAAATAAAGTAACCCTAAACCCCATCATTCTGTTGGAAGGATCAACGTATCCCACGTAACTCTACTGTGAAACTCTAAAATACCCCTTAAAATAAAGTATCACTAAACCCCCTTGTTCTGTTGAAAAGATCAACATATCCCACTGAACTCTACTGTGAAAACCTAAAACACCACTTCAAATAAAGTAACCCTAAACCTCCTCATTCCTTTGGAAGGATCAATGTACCCACTTAACTCTAATTTGAAACTCTAAAACAACCCTTCAAATAAAGTAACCCTAAACACCCTTGTTCTGTTGGAAGGATCAACGTATCCCACTTAACTCTATTTTGAAACTCTAAAACACCCCTTCAAATAAAGTAACCCTAAACCCCCTCGTTCTGTTGGAAGGATAAACGTATCCCACTGAACTCTACTGTGAAACTCTAAAACACCCCTTCAAATAAAGTAACCCTAAACCGCCTCGTTCTTTTGGAATGATCAACGTATCCCACTTAACTATACTGTGAAACTCTAAAACACCCCTTCAAATAAAGTAACCCTAAACCTTTTTGTTCTCTTGGAAGGATCATAGTATCCCACTGAACTCTGCTGTGAAACTCTCACACACCCCTTCAAATAAAGTAACCCTAAAGCCCCTTGTTCTGTTGGAAGGATCAACGTATCCCACTGAACTCTATTATGAAACTCTAATACCCCCCTTCAAATAAAGTAACCCTAAACCCCTCGTTCTGCTGGAAGGATCAACGTATCCCACTGAACTCTACTGTGAAACTCTAAAACACCCCTTCAAATAAAATAACCCTAAACCCCTTGCTTCTGTTGGAAAGATCAATGTTTCCCACTTAACTCTACTGTGAAACTCAAAAACACCCCCTCAAATTGGGTAATTCTACACCCCTTTGTTCTGTTGGAAGGAGCAATGTATCCCACTTAACTCTACTGTGAAACCCTAAAACCCCCTTCAAATAAAGTAACCCTAAACCTCCTCATTCTATTGGAAGGATCAATGTATCCCACTAAACTCTACTGTGAAACTCTAAAACAAACCTTCAAATAAAGTAACCCTAACCCCCCTCATTCTGTAAGAAGGCTCAACATATCCAACTTAACTCTACTGTGAAACTCTAAAACACCTTTTCAAGTAAAGTAACCCTAAAGCCCCTCGTTCTGTTGAAAGTATCAGTGTATTCCAATGAACTCTACTGTGAAACTCTAAAACCCCCTTCAAGTAAAGTAGCCATAAAGCCCCATGTTTCATTGGAAGGATCTATGTATCCCACTAAACTCTAGAGTGAAACTCTAAAAACCTCAGCTTTGGCCGGCTAAGAACTTGCTATATTCAGCTGGACGTATAAGAGAATTTAAGTACCTTTATCTGCTCTTTTTTTCCCAAAAATTACAGTATTTAAATTGATTTTAACTGTGTGGAAGGAATATTAGCTGAACTGGAAGTTAGTCAGTGTTTGCTGAATTTTGTTATTTGCTAGTAATTACAGGTGTGGGGGTAGTCACATTCTTTGATTTCCTGTCCTTGCCTATTTAAGTGGTACAGTGTGAAATATTTTCTGCTTAAAAACCTCAGCTTTGGCCAGCTAAGAACTTGTTATATTCAACTGGACATATAAGAGAATTTAAGTACCTTTATCTGCTCTTTTTTTTTCAAAAAAATACAGTATTTAAATTGATTTTAACTGTGTGGAAGGAATATTAGCTGAACTGTAAGTTAGTCAGTGTTTGCTGAATTTTGTTATTTGCTACTAATTACAGGTGTGGGGGTAGTCACATTCTTTGATTTCCTGTCCTTGCCTATTTAAGTGGTACAGTGTGAAATATTTTCTGCTTAAAAACCTCAGCTTTGGCCGGCTAAGAACTTGCTATATTCAACTGGACGTATAAGAGAATTTAAGTACCTTTATCTGCTCTTGTTTTTCAAAAAATACAGTATTTAAATTGATTTTAACTGTGTGGAAGGAATATTAGCTGAACTGGAAGTTAGTCAGTGTTTGCTGAATTTTGTTATTTGCTAGTAATTACAGGTGTGGGGGTAGTCACATTCTTTAATTTCCTGTCCTTGCCTATTTAAGTGGTACAGTGTGAAATATTTTCTGCTTAAAAACCTCAGCTTTGGCCGGCTAAGAACTTGCTATATTCAACTGGACGTATAAGAGAATTGAAGTACCTTTATCTGCTCTTTTTTTTTTCAAAAAAATACAGTATTTAAATTGATTTTAACTGTGTGGAAGGAATATTAGCTGAACTGGAAGTTGGTCAGTGTTTGCTGAATTTTGTTATTTGCTAGTAATTACAGGTGTAGGGGTAGTCACATTCTTTGATTTCCTGTCCTTGCCTATTTAAGTGGTACAGTGTGAAATATTTTCTGCTTAAAAACCTCAGCTTTGGCCGGCTAAGAACTTGCTATATTCAACTGGACGTATAAGAGAATTTAAGTACCTTTATCTGCTCTTATTTTTTTCAAAAAATACAGTATTTAAATTGATTTTAACTGTGTGGAAGGAATATTAGCTGAACTGGAAGTTGGTCAGTGTTTGCTGAATTTTGTTATTTGCTAGTAATTACAGGTGTGGGGTAGTCACATTCTTTGATTTCCTGTCCTTGTCTATTTAAGTGGTACAGTGTGAAATATTTTCTGCTTAAAAACCTCAGCTTTGGCCGGCTAAGAACTTGCTATATTCAACTGGACGTATAAGAGAATTAAGTACCTTTATCTGCTCTTTTTTTTCAAAAAAATACAGTATTTGAATTGATTTTAACTGTGTGGAAGGAATATTAGCTGAACTGGAAGTTAGTCAGTGTTTGCTGAATTTTGTTATTTGCTAGTAATTACAGGTGTGTGGGGTAGTCACATTCTTTGATTTCCTGTCCTTGCCTATTTAAGTGGTACAGTGTGAAATATTTTCTACTTAAAAACCTCAGCTTTGGCCGGCTAAGAACTTGCTATATTCAATTGGACGTATTAGAGAATTTAAGTACCTTTATCTGCTCTTTTTTTTTCAAAAATACAGTATTTAAATTGATTTTAACTGTGTGGAAGGAATATTAGCTGAACTGGAAGTTAGTCAGTGTTTGCTGAATGTTGTTATTTGCTAGTAATTACAGGTGTGGGGGTAGTCACATTCTTTGATTTCCTGTCCTTGCCTATTTAAGTGGTACAGTGTGAAATATTTTCTGCTTAAAAACCTCAGCTTTGGCCGGCTAAGAAATTGCTATATTCAACTGGACGTATAAGAGAATTTAAGTACCTTTATCTGCTCTTTTTTTTCAAATAATACAGTGTTTAAATTGATTTTAACTGTGTGGAATGAATATTAGCTGAACTGGAAGGTGGTCAGTGTTTGCTGAATTTTGTTATTTGCTAGTAATTACAGGTGTGGGGGTAGTCACATTCTTTGATTTCCTGTCTTTGCCTATTTAAGTGGTACAGTGTGAAATATTTTCTGCTTAAAAACCTCAGCTTTGGCCGGCTAAGAACTTGTTATATTCAACTGGACATATAAGAGAATTTAAGTACCTTTATCTGCTCTTTTTATTTCAAAAACATACAGTATTTAAATTGATTTTAACTGTGTGGAAGAAATATTAGCTGAACTGGAAGTTAGTCAGTGTTTGCTGAATTTTGTTATTTGCTAGTAATTACAGGTGTGGGGTAGTCACATTCTTTGATTTCCTGTCCTTGCCTATTTAAGTGGTACAGTGTGAAATATTTTCTGCTTAAAAACCTCAGCTTTGGCCGGCTAAGAAATTGCTATATTCAACTGGACGTATAAGAGAATTTAAGTACCTTTATCTGCTCTTTTTTTTTCAAAAAAATGCAGTATTTAATTTGATTTTAACTGTGTGGAAGGAATATTAGCTGAACTGGAAGTTAGTCAGTGTTTGCTGAATTTTGTTATTTGCTAGTAATTACAGGTGTGGGGTAGTCACATTCTTTGATTTCCTGTCCTTGCCTATTTAAGTGGTACAGTGTGAAATATTTTCTGCTTAAAAATCTCAGCTTTGGCCGGCTAAGAACTTGCTATATTCAACTGGACGTATAAGAGAATTTAAGTACCTTTATCTGCTCTTTTTTTTTTCAAAAAATACAGTATTTAAATTGATTTTAACTGTGTGGAAGGAATATTAGCTGAACTGGAAGTTGGTCAGTGTTTGCTGAATTTTGTTATTTGCTAGTAATTACAGGTGTGGGGTAGTCACATTCTTTGATTTCCTGTCTTTGCCTATTTAAGTGGTACAGTGTGAAATATTTTCTGCTTAAAAACCTCAGCTTTGGCCGGCTAAGAACTTGCTATATTCAACTGGACATGTAAGAGAATTTAAGTACCTTTATCTGCTCTTTTAGTTCAAAACAAACAGTATTTAAATTGATTTTAACTGTGTGGAAGGAATATTAGCTGAACTGGAAGTTAGTCAGTGTTTGCTGAATTTTGTTATTTGCTAGTAATTACAGGTGTGGGGTAGTCACATTCTTTGATTTCCTGTCCTTGCCTATTTAAGTGGTACAGTGTGAAATATTTTCTGCTTAAAAACCTCAGCTTTGGCCGGCTAAGAACTTGCTATATTCAATTGGACGTATAAGAGAATTTAAGTACCTTTATCTGCTCTTTTTTTCAAAAAAATACAGTATTTAAATTGATTTTAACTGTGTGAAAGGAATATTAGCTGAACTGGAAGTTAGTCAGTGTTTGCTGATTTTTGTTATTTGCTAGTAATTACAGGTGTGGGGGTAGTCACATTCTTTGATTTCCTGTCCTTGCCTATTTAAGTGGTACAGTGTGAAATATTTTCTGCTTAAAAACCTCAGCTTTGGCCGGCTAAGAAATTGTTATATTCAACTGGACGTATAAGAGAATTTAAGTACCTTTATCTGCTCTTTTTTTCAAAAAATACAGTATTTAAATTGATTTTAACTGTGTGGAAGGAATATTAGCTGAACTGGAAGTTAGTCAGTGTTTGCTGAATTTTGTTATTTGCTAGTAATTACAGGTGTGGGGGTAATCACATTCTTTGATTTCCTGTCCTTGCCTATTTAAGTGGTACAGTGTGAAATATTTTCTGCTTAAAAACCTCAGCTTTGGCCGGCTAAGAACTTGCTATATTCAACTGGACGTATAAGAGAATTTAAATACCTTTATCTGCTCTTTTTTTTCAAAAAAATACAGTATTTAAATTGATTTTAACTGTGTGGAAGGAATATTAACTGAACTGGAAGTTGGTCAGTGTTTGCTGAATTTTGTTATTTGCTAGTAATTACAGGTGTGGGGGTAGTCACATTCTTTGATTTCCTGTCCTTGCCTATTTAAGTGGTACAGTGTGAAATATTTTCTGCTTAAAAATCTCAGCTTTGGCTGGCTAAGAACTTGCTATATTCAACTGGACGTATAAGAATATTTAAGTACCTTTATCTGCTCTTTTTTTCAAAAAAATACAGTATTTAAATTGATTTTAACTGTGTGGAAGGAATATTAGCTGAACTGGAAGTTAGTCAGTGTTTGCTGAATTTTGTTATTTGCTAGTAATTACAGGTGTGGGGTTAGTCACATTATTTGATTTCCTGTCCTTGCCTATTTAAGTGGTACAGTGTGAAATATTTTCTGCTTAAAAACCTCAGCTTTGGCCGTCTAAGAACTTGCTATATTCAACTGGACGTATAAGAGAATTTAAGTACCTTTATCTGCTCTTTTTTCACACAAATACAGTATTTAAATTGATTTTAACTGTGTGGAAGGAATATTAGCTGAACTGGAAGTTAGTCAGTGTTTGCTGAATTTTGTTATTTGCTAGTAATTACAGGTGTGGGGGTAGTCACATTCTTTGATTTCCTGTCCTTGCCTATTTAAGTGGTACAGTGTGAAATATTTTCTGCTTAAAAATCTCAGCTTTGGCCGGCTAAGAACTTGCTATATTCAACTGGACGTATAAGAGAATTTAAGTACCTTTATCTGCTCTTTTTTTTCAAAAAAATACAGTATTTAAATTGATTTTAACTGTGTGGAAGGAATATTAGCTGAACTGGAAGTTGGTCAGTGTTTGCTGAATTTTGTTATTTGCTAGTAATTACAGGTGTGGGGGTAGTCACATTCTTTGATTTCCTGTCTTTGCCTATTTAAGTGGTACAGTGTGAAATATTTTCTGCTTAAAAACCTCAGCTTTGGCCGGCTAAGAACTTGCTATATTCAACTGGACATGTAAGAGAATTTAAGTACCTTTATCTGCTCTTTTTATTTCAAAAACATACAGTATTTAAATTGATTTTAACTGTGTGGGAGGAATATTAGCTGAACTGGAAGTTAGTCAGTGTTTGCTGAATTTTGTTATTTGCTAGTAATTACAGGTGTGGGGGTAGTCACATTCTTTGATTTCCTGTCCTTGCCTATTTAAGTGGTACAGTGTGAAATATTTTCTGCTTAAAAACCTCAGCTTTGGCCGGCTAAGAACTTGCTATATTCAATTGAACGTATAAGAGAATTTAAGTACCTTTATCTGCTCTTTTTTTCAAAAAATACAGTATTTAAATTGATTTTAACTGTGTGAAAGGAATATTAGCTGAACTGGAAGTTAGTCAGTGTTTGCTGATTTTGTTATTTGCTAGTAATTACAGGTGTGGGGGTAGTCACATTCTTTGATTTCCTGTCCTTGCCTATTTAAGTGGTACAGTGTGAAATATTTTCTGCTTAAAAACCTCAGCTTTGGCCGGCTAAGAAATTGTTATATTCAACTGGACGATAAGAGAATTTAAGTACCTTTATCTGCTCTTTTTTTCAAAAATACAGTATTTAAATTGATTTTAACTGTGTGGAAGGAATATTAGCTGAACTGGAAGTTAGTCAGTGTTTGCTGAATTTTGTTATTTGCTAGTAATTACAGGTGTGGGGGTAATCACATTCTTTGATTTCCTGTCCTTGCCTATTTAAGTGGTACAGTGTGAAATATTTTCTGCTTAAAACCTCAGCTTTGGCCGGCTAAGAACTTGCTATATTCAACTGGACGTATAAGAGAATTTAAATACCTTTATCTGCTTTTTTTTCAATAAATACAGTATTTAAATTGATTTTAACTGTGTGGAAGGAATATTAACTGAACTGGAAGTTGGTCAGTGTTTGCTGAATTTTGTTATTTGCTAGTAATTACAGGTGTGGGGGTAGTCACATTCTTTGATTTCCTGTCCTTGCCTATTTAAGTGGTACAGTGTGAAATATTTTCTGCTTAAAAATCTCAGCTTTAGCTGGCTAAGAACTTGCTATATTCAACTGGACGTATAAGAATATTTAAGTACCTTTATCTGCTCTTTTTTCAAAAAAATACAGTATTTAAATTGATTTTAACTGTGTGGAAGGAATATTAGCTGAACTGGAAGTTAGTCAGTGTTTGCTGAATTTTGTTATTTGCTAGTAATTACAGGTGTGGGGTTAGTCACATTATTTGATTTCCTGTCCTTGCCTATTTAAGTGGTACAGTGTGAAATATTTTCTGCTTAAAAACCTCAGCTTTGGCCGGCTAAGAACTTGCTATATTCAATTGGACGTATAAGAGAATTTAAGTACCTTTATCTGCTCTTTTTTTCAAAATACAGTATTTAAATTGATTTTAACTGTGTGGAAGGAATATTAGCTGAACTGGAAGTTAGTCAGTGTTTGCTGAATTTTGTTATTTGCTAGTAATTACAGGTGTGGGGGTAGTCACATTCTTTGATTTCCTGTCCTTGCCTATTTAAGTGGTACAGTGTGAAATATTTTCTGCTTAAGAATCTCAGCTTTGGCCGGCTAAGAACTTGCTATATTCAACTGGACGTATAAGAGAATTTAAGTACCTTTATCTGCTCTTTTTTTCAAAAAAATACAGTATTTAAATTGATTTTAACTGTGTGGAAGGAATATTAACTGAACTGGAAGTTTTCACTCTGCTCTTCAGTTATCCCACCCACCCTCCCTGTTTTTGTTTTGGTGTTAATCTTAGTGGCCTTGCAACTGCCCGCCCCTCTTGTAAATTTGTGTTTGGATACTCCTTCTGGGCCTATCTCATTTGCTCACTCAACTGAGTGCAGTGAGATCATATTCTGATTTCAGGCACTCCTACTGTGTACAAAGAGAGCATCTGGGAAACAGAAAAAAAATTAAGCTTGTTTCCTGCCTTTCCTATTAAGTGGTATGGACTATTTGTAGGCTTCTGAGTCCCCAAGCCCTTCTGTGTTGGAGGGATGCCTTCTAGTTTAGTTTTTTTTTCTTATAACTTGCCAGTTTTCTAGTTTCAGCACTCAAATCTGTTTCTTTGATCTCAGCACTTGTTCAGAAAAAAAATAAATAAATAAAAAATTTCATCTGCTTTTACTGTACTTGTGTTTCTACCTACTTTTTTTACTTTTGCATCATCTTAAAAGTACTCAATTGTATTTATTACTGCTTGGTGTAACTCATTCTAAGCCTTTTGGTTTAAACACTTTTGGTTTAAACACTTGGGCTTCGGACCAGTTGTTTTGCACTGAAAGGGTTTGTGGTCTGTACTGTAGTGGCAGAACAGGTAGCTTACATCCTTCTAGGTTGGGAACTGCTGATTGAGGGCTCAGTGTCTGTTATTCTAAAAGTGTATTAATTCTGGTTTAAGCACTTGGGCTTTCAGGCCAGTTATTTTACATTAAGAGGGTTCATGGTCTGCACTCTTGTGGGAGGAGAGGCTGGAATCTGCCCTTCTGAGCTGGGAATTTCTGGTTGAAGGCTTACAGTGCATGCATATCTGAACTGCTTCTTACTGAAGTTGGTGTGCCTTGTTTGCAGTGGCATAGACTGGATTCGGGCCTGCTGGATCTAGCTTTGGTTGTGTAACTTGAGCACTAATCCAGGCATTCTCTAAAGTATTCAATTGTATTTATTACTGCTTGGTAGTAACTTGATTAAAGTGTAGCTATCATTCTAAGTCTTTTGGATTAAGCACTTGGGCTTCAGACCAGTTGTTTTACATTAGGAAGGTTTGTGGCACGCACTGTGGTGGCAGGACAGGTAGCTTTCATCCTTCTAAGTTGGGAACTGCTGATTGAGAGCCCAGTGTCTGTTATTCTTAAAGTGTATTAGTTCTGGTTTAAGCACTTGGGCTTCAGGCCACTTATTTTACATTAAGAAGGTTTGTGGTCTGCACTCTTGTGGGAGAAGAGGCTGGACTCTGCCCTTCTGAGCTGGGAATTTCTGGTTAAAGGTTTATAGTGCCTGAATATTTGAATTGTATCTTACTGAAATTGGTACACCTTGTTTGCTGTAGCATAGACTAGATCCAGGCCTGCTGAATCTAGCTTTGTTTATATGCTTGTTGTTTGTTTGCTTGTTATTTCCCTGGAACACTAATTCCACCTAATACACGGCTTCTCAGCGCTTCTGTGGATCACTAGTGATATCTGCATTGCTTACTGTACTTATTTCCTTGTTTCACTTGAAAGAAAGTTACTGTTTGTCATTTTTGCATTTAAGTTACCTGGCACTTGCTCACAAAAGCAATTATATAAGTCAGCACTAAAAATTAAAAGCACTACACCCTCACTCCCCACTGGCCCTGGTTTTCAATTATTAAGGAATTCCCAATATTATTCTAGCATGTCCAAAGGTCAGTTGTCAATCTCCTCTCCAGTCCAGCTGGTGAATCTGGGAATCTTGAGGCAATGTTACAACTGCCTCATGTACAAAGACAACCCTCTCCTTCTCCCAACAAATTCCAACACATGTGAGAGATGCAACCATATAGCCAAACTGGAGGCTAAGCTCTCTCAACTCAGTACTGGCATAACCAGTCAGGAGGAGAAGGAAACCATACTCACTACAATTCCAGTCACACATAGATCTACCACGACAGCAAACCAAACACATAATCACACAAAAACATACTCGGAGGCTCTAAATAAAGATCTGCCGAAGCAGCAGAGGCCTCCAAAGCAGACACCCAAGCAGCCGCTACCCCAAAACAAAACACGTGCAACACATATCTCACAAAGCCAGTGTGCCAAACAGTCACAGCCCTTAAGACTAAACAACACACCTGATACACTTGTAATAGGTGACTCTGTCATCAGGCACACTGACGTCCTGCTCACCAGGCTGAACAAGGAGAGGGTCACGGTGAGCAGCCTGTCGGGCGCTAGGATCCGCCACATAACACAAGCACTCAGGTTACTCCAAGGCAAGTGCAAATATGACTCAGTCATTGTCCATGCTGGTGTGAATGACCTGAGACGTACCTCCCTGGACTACATGAAAAGAGACATAAAGGAGCTCTCTGAGCATGTAGCCCAGGCCGGCATGACCCTGACCTTGAGTAGCATCTTACCCTCACCAAGAATGATGCCACAATATGAAGACAAGATGATCAATTTCAAAAATTGGCTTAAGTACTGGTGTCATTCAAAGGGGATCCAATGCCTGTCAGCTTGGGATGATATGCTCGACAAGCCACGATGCTTCGCTAAGGATGGCTTGCACCTTTCACCCCTGGGCTTTCGGATATTGGCAAAGGCTCTTGCTACCCCAATAGTGCCTTTTTTAGGCAAGGCTCAAAAGACAAACCCACCTCCATAGGTATCACAAGGGATAAGAAACTAAGAGTAATGCTACTCAATGCCAGAAGTCTAAACCTCAAGATGCAATCACTCGAAATTCTCCTTAACATGGAGAACATCGATATCTGTGCAGTAACAGAAACCTGGTTCAGGGCTCCCGAGAGCACCCCAGCACTACCAGGTTATACCTCATACCATGCTTTTTGGCCCCAAAACTTGGACCGAACCACAAAAGGAGGGGGAGTATCGATATTCAGCAAAGATACCCACACATCCAGGTTGGTGGCAAAGCACGAAGCATCAGAGACTATCCATGTGCAACTAACAGTGGGTAAAACTGCCTTCCAGTTTGTAGCCTGCTACAGACCACCCTCCCAAACCCAGGAACCCCACTCAGCCTTCCTGAGTACACTGGAAAATATGAAGGTCTCTCCAAACACCATTATATTGGGTGACTTCAACTACCCAAACATAGACTGGGAGCATTACTCTAGCTCCAACACCCTAGCCCAAAGGTTCCTAGAATTTATAAACTCAAATGCTATGGAACAACTTGTTACCACTCCCACAAGAGGGGTAAACATACTGGACCTGATCATCACCAACATGGGGACTCTTTGCTCCAGACCAGAAGTGTATCCCTCACTGGTAAGATCAGACCATAAACTAATCTCACTGGATATTCACATCCCGACCCCACCCCCTGCCCAGAAAACCACAGTGAAAAACTTCTCTAAAGCAAATTTCACACTCCTCAAAACTGAGGTGGAATCCTTCAAAGCCCCTGGGCCTGTGGAAAATACGACCCAGACCACAGAATCCTTTATAAACGCATTCTATGAACACCTTCAGGAATGCATGGATCATGCGATCCCAAATAAAATCAAGATCCAGTCCTCCAAAGGCAGACGTCCTATCTGGTGGACCCCAGCCATAAACAAACTATACAATAGAAGGAGGAAGCTACTACATGACAGAGCAAAATCCCAAAAAGGGAAGGCATCTCTGATCAGTATTAGCAAAAAACTATGGGCACTCATAAAATTGTCTAAGGCCAGCTTCGAGAGAAAAATTGCACAGGACACTAAGGATAATCACAAGGCTTTCTTTAGTTATGTTAGGAACCTGGGTGGTAATTCCCAGATATGCTCAGAATTAGTCCAAAATGACAAAAATACACCAACCCACAGACATTGCCAACATCCTAGCTGACAGGTTCAGCAAACTTCTCCCCCCCCATCCCCACCAAAAGGGCAAATATCTATCCCAGCAGAGTGCTGCCCCCCTGACATCTCAGATTCTCAGGTAAGAGCTGCCCTCTCCAAAGCAAAAAACACAGCATCAATGGGACCAGATGGTGTCCCGGGCTGCATCCTACATGAACTCCAAGAAGAGCTAAACCCAAACATAAAACTACTGTTCAATCTCAGCCTTACTACAGGATATGTGCCCAAAGAGTGGTGTACAGCAACAGTGGTCCCTTTCCATAAAGGTGGTGTCTCAACAGATCCTGGAAACTATCACCCCATAAGCCTGACTAGCTTGGTCTGCAAAGCTATGGAAAGGATCATCATGGACCTCATAAATAAAGATATTGGGGACCTACAAACACTGGATCTTACTCAGTTCGGTTTTGTTAAGGGCAGATCCTGCCTCTTAAACCTGGTTGATTTCTTTGAAACAGTCACCAAGGCCATTGACGAGGGGAAGGTGGTCCACACAGCCTACCTGGACCTCGCAAAAGCCTTCGATACAATACCCCACTCGGGCATTATAGATAAGCTCACCAGCTTAAATATAAACCCCTGTGTCACTAGATGGATTGCAAACTGGCTCAAGGACAGAACCCACATGGTTAGAATTGCTGGAGCCATGTCAGACTCCAAACCAGTTACAAGTGGTGTCCCACAAGGCTCAGTCCTGGGACCTCTCTTGTTCGGTATATATTTCTCGGAGGTACAGGCCAACATGGAAGGACTGTGGCTGACCAAGTTCACAGATGACTGCAAACTGGGCACCATAATCGACTCTCCAGCCGACACAAGCATCCTCCAAAAGGGCCTCATAGAAACAGACAACTGGTGCCAGAGCCATGGCCTCAAGCTAAATGCCAAAAAGTGTATAGTCATCCCCTATGGCAAAAAGTGCCCACAAATTACCACATAGGTGGTAATCCATTAGGTACAGAAGAAGTAATTAGGGACCTGGGGACCCAAGTTGATAGCAATCTCTCATTTGACAACCACGTGGCCAAAGTGGTTAGAAAAACATTTTATATAGCCCACCTAATCATGAAGGGATTCACATCTAGATCAGGGGAGGTCATCGTGCCTCTTTACTCATCCCTCATCTGGCCCATAATTGAGTACAATGCCCCTTTTGGGTTGTACCTTCCAGACACCTGCAGCAACTGGAAAGACCCCAAAAGTACCTCACCAAGAGGATCAAAGGGCTCAAACAGATGCCATATGCTGCCCGGTTAAAGAAACACCAGCTCTACTCAGTGGCATACCGCCTGTTCAGAGGCGATCTGTGCCTGACGTATAAAGCCATGTCCAACCCAGAATTAATGGACATGCTGCACCTCAGAAAATCCAAATCCATTGAGCAACGCGCTCGAGAGACTTGAACCTCAGCACTGAAATAAATAGGACATGCTGGAGGGACAGATTCATAACCCAGAGGCTCCCTTCACTTTGGAATAAAATCCCAGTCCAGGTTAAGCAGAGTCCCTCATTGACTCTCTTCAAGAGGAATCTTGATGAGTGGATGGGAGATCGTAGGTTTACCCCGGGTATCACTTCTGTGTCACTGTTAGACAGAGGCACAGTATACTAACCTCGAAAAAGGGCATAGCAAAATAAACTTAAAATGGGTGGCGAAAACCAAACACATTCTGGCTAGGTTATAAATGCCCTAGGGCAGATAGCCTAGTATGAACCTATGAACCTATGAACCTAAAACACCCCTTCAAATAAAGCAACCCTAAACCCCCTCATTCTGTTGGAAGGATCAACGTATTCCACTGAACTCTACTGTGAAACTCTAAAACACCCTTTCAAATAAAGAAAACCTAAAACCTCTTTTTCTGTTGGAAGGAGCAATGTACCCCACTTAACGCTACTGTGAAACCTTAAAACTCCCCTTCAAATAAAGTAACCCTAAACCCCCTCATTCTATTGGAAGGATCAACGTATCCCACTTAACTCCACTGTGAAACTCTAAAACCCCCTTTCAAGTACAGTCACCCTAAAGCCCCATGTTCCACTGGAAGGATCTACCTATCCCACTGAACTATACAGTGAAACTCTAAAACATCCCTTCAAATAAAGTAACCCTAAATCCCCTCGTTCTGTTGGAAGGATCAACGTGTTCCACTGAATTCTACTGTGAAACTCTAAAACACCCCTTCAAATAAAGAAACCCTAAACCCCCTCGTTCTGTTGGAAGGATCAACGTATCCCACTAAACTCTACTGTGAACCTCTAAAACACCCCTTCAAATAAAGTAAGCATAAATCCCCTCGTTCTGTTAGAATGATCAACGTATCCCACTTAATTCTACTGTGAAACTCTAAAACACCCCTTCAAATAAAGTAACACTAAATTCCCTTGTTCTGTTGGAAGGATCAACGTATCCCACTTAACTCTACTGTGAAACTCTAAAACACCCCTTCAAATAAAGTAACCCTAAACCCCCTCGTTCTGTTGGAAGGATCAACGTATCCCTCTTAACTCTACTGTGAAACTCTAAAACACCCCTTCAAATAACGTAAACCTTAACCCCCTCGCTCTGTTGGAATGATGATCGTATCCCACTGAACTCTACTGTGAAACTCTAAAACACCCCTTCAAATAAAGTAATCCTATACCCCTCATTCTTTTGGGAGGAACAACGTATCCCACTGAACTCTACTGTGAAACTCTAAAAACACCTTTTCAAATTAAGTAACCCTAAACCCCCTCATTCTGTTGGAAGGATCAATGTATCCCACTGAACTCTACTGTGAGTCTCTAAAATACCCCTTCAAATAAAGTAAATTCTAAAGCCCCTCGTTCTGTTGGAAAGATCAACGTATCCCACTGATCTCTACTGTGACACTCTTAAACACCCCTTCAAATAAAGTAACTCTAAACGCCCTCGTTCTGTTGGAAGAATCAATGTATTCCACTGAACTCAACTGTGAAACTCTAAAACACCCCTTTAAATAAAGTAACCCAAAACCCCCTCTTCTATTGGAAGGATCAATGTATCCCACTGAACTCTACTGTGAAACTCTAAAACACCCTTTCAAATAAATTAACCCAAAACCCACTCGTTCTGTTGGAAGGATCAATGTATCCACTTAAATCTACTGTGAAACTCTAAAACACCTCTTCAAATAAAGTAACCCTAAACCCCCTTGTTCTGTTGGAAGGATCAACGTATCCCTCTTAACTCTACTGTGAAACTATAAAACACCCCTTCAAATAAAGTAACCCAAAACCCCCTTGTTCTGTTGGAAGGATCAATGTATCCCACTTAACTCTACTGTGAAACTCTAAAACACCCCTTCAAATAAAGTAACAATAAACCCCCTCGTTCTGTTGGAAGGATCAACGTATCACACTTAACTATACTGTGAAACTCTAAAACCCCCACTTCAAATAAAATAACCCTAAACTCCCTCGTTCTATTGGAAGGATCAACGTATCCCACTGAACTCTACTGTGAAACTCTAAAACACCCCTTCAAATAAAATAACTCTAAACCCCCTCGTTCTGTTGGAAGGATCAACGTATCCCTCCGAACTCTACTGTAAAACTCTAAAACACCCCTTCAAATAAAGTAAACATAAAGTCCCTCGTCCTGTTGGTAGGATCAACGTATCCCACTGAACTCTACTGTGAAACTCTAAAACACCCCTTTAAATAAAGTAACCCTAAAACCCCACATTATGTTGGAAGGATCAACATATCCCACTGAACTCTACTGTGAAACTCTAAAACACCCCTTCAAATAAAGTAACCCTAAACCCCCTGTTCTGTTGGAATGATCAACGTATCCCACTGAACTCTACTGTGAAACTCTAAAACACCCCTTCAAATAAAGTAACCCTAAACCCCTTCATTCTGTTGGAAGGATCAACGTATCCCACTGAACACTACTGTGAAACTCTAAATGACCCCTTCAAATAAAGTAACCCTAAACCCTCTTGTTCTGTTGGAAGGATCAACATATCTCACTAACCTCTACTGTGAACCTCTAAAACACCCCTTCAAATAAAGTAACCCTAAACCCCCTTGTTTTGTTATAACATCAACATATCCCACTTAACTCTACTGCGAAACTCTAAAACACCCCTTCAAATAATGTCACCCTACACCCCCTGGTTCTGTTGGAAGGATCAACGTATCCCACTGAACTCTACTGTGAAACTCTAAAACACCCCTTCAAATAAAGTAACCCTAAACCCCCTTGTTCTGTTGGAAGGATCAACGTATCCCACTGAACTCTACTGTGAAACTCTAAAACACCCCTGCAAATAAAGTAACCCAAAAGCCCCTCATTCTGTTGGAAGGATCAACGTATAGCAATGAACTCTACTGTGAAACTTTAAAACACCCCTTCAAATAAGGTAACACTAAACCCCCTCGTTCAGTTAGAAGGATCAGCGTATCCCACTGAACTCTACTGTGAAACTCTAAAACACCCCTTCAAATAAAGTAACCCTAAATCCCCTCATTCATTTGGAAGGATCAACGTATCCCACTGAACTCTACTGTGAAACTCTAAAAAACCCCTTCAAATAAAGTAACGCTAAAACTTTGCGTTCTGTTGGAAGGATCAATGTATTCCACTGAACTCAACTGTGAAACTATAAAACACCCATTCAAATAAAGTAACCGTAAACCCCCTCGTTCTGTTGGAAGGATCAAGGTATCCCACTTAACTCTACTGTGAAACTCTAAAACACCCCATCAAATAAAGTAACCCTAAACCCCCTCATTCTCATGGAAGGATCAATGTATCCCACTAAACTCTACTGTGAAACTCTAAAAAAACCCTTCAAATAAAGTAACCCTAAATCCCCTCGTTCTGTTGGAAGGATCAACGTATCCCACTGAACTCTACTGTGAAACTCTAAAACACCCCTTCAAATAAAGTAACCCTAAACCCCGTCATTCTGTTGGAAGGATCAACGTATCCCACTTAACTCTACTGTGAAACTCTAAAATACCCCTTAAAATAAAGTATCACTAAACCCCCTCATTCTTTTGGAAAGATCAATGTATCACACTTAACTATACTGTGAAACTCTAAAACCCCCACTTCAAATAAAATAACCCTAAACTCCCTCATTCTATTGGAAGGATCAACGTATCCCACTGAACTCTACTGTGAAACTCTAAAACACCCCTTCAAATAAAATAACTCTAAACCCCCTCGTTCTGTTGGAAGGATCAACGTATCCCACTAAACTCTACTGTGAAACTCTAAAACACCCCTTCAAATAAAGTAAGCATAAACCCCCTCGTTCTGTTAGAATGATCAACGTATCCCACTTAATTCTACTGTGAAACTCTAAAACACCCCTTCAAATAAAGTAACCCTAGACCCCCTCGTTCTGTTGGAAGGATCAACGAATCCCACTTAACTCTACTGTGAAACTCTAAATCCCCCCTTCAAATAAAGTAACCCTAAAGCCTAATGTTTTATTGGAAGGATCAACGTATCCCACTGAAATCAACTGTGAAACTCTAAAACACCCCTTCAAATAAAGTAACACTAAATTCCCTTGTTCTGTTGGAAGGATCAACGTATCCCACTTAACTCTACTGTGAAACTCTAAAACACCCCTTCAAATAAAGTAACACTAAATTCCCTTGTTCTGTTGGAAGGATCAACGTATCCCACTTAACTCTACTGTGAAACTCTAAAACACCCCTTCAAATAAAGTAACACTAAATTCCCTTGTTCTGTTGGAAGGATCAACGTATCCCACTGAACACTACTGTGAAACTCTAAAACACCCCTTCAAATAAAGTAACCCTAAACCCCCTCGTTCTGTTGGAAGGATCAACGTATCCCTCTTAACTCTACTGTGAAACTCTAAAACACCCCTTCAAATAAAGTAACCCTTAACCCCCTCATTCTGTTGGATGGATCAACGTATCACACTGAACACTACTGTGAAACTCTAAAACACCCCTTCAAATAAAGTAACCCTGAACCCATTTGTTCTGTTGGAAGGATGATCGTATCCCACTGAACTCTACTGTGAAACTCTAAAACACCCCTTCAAATAAAGTAACCCTAAACCCCCTTGTTCTGTTGGAAGGATCAATGTATCCCACTGAACTCTACTGTGAAACTCTAAAACACCCCTGCAAATAAAGTAACCCAAAAGCCCCTCGTTCTGTTGGAAGGATCAACGTACAGCAATGAACTCTAGTGTGAATCTTTAAAACACCCCTTCAAATAAGGTAACACTAAACCCCCTTGTTCTGTTAGAAGGATCAGCGTATCCTGCTGAACTCTACTATGAAACTCTAAAACTCCCCTTCAAATAAAGTAACCTTAAACCCCTTTGTTCTGTTGGAAGGATCAACGTATCTCACTGAACTCTACTGTGAAACTCTAAAAAACTCCTTCAAATAAAGTAACGCTAAAACTTTGCCTTCAGTTGGAAGGATCACCGTATTCCACTGAACTCAACTGTAAAACTATAAAACACCCATTCAAATAAAGTAACCATAAACCCCCTCGTTCTGTTGGAAGGATCAAGGTATCCCACTTAACTCTACTGTGAAACTCTAAAACACCCCTTCAAATAAAGTAACCCGAAACCCCCTTGTTCTGTTGGAAAGATCAACATATGCCACTGAACTCTACTCTGAAAGTCTAAAACACCCCTTCAAATAAAGTAAACCTAAACCCACTCGTTCTGTTGGAAGGATCAACGTATCCCACTTAACTCTACTGTGAAACTCTAAAATATCCCTTAAATAAAGTATCACTAAACCCTCTCGTTCTGTTGGAAAGATCAACGTATCCCATTGAACTCTATTGTGAAAACCTAAAACACCTCTTCAAATAAAGTAACCCTAAACCTCCTCATTCCTTTGGAAGGATCAATGTACCCACTTAACTCTAATTTGAAACTCTAAAACACCCCTTCAAATAAAGTAACCCTAAACGCCCTCGTTCTGTTGGAAGGATCAACGTATCCCACTTAACTCTATTGTGAAACTCTAAAACACCCCTTCAAATAAATTAACCCTAAACCTCCTTGTTCTGTTGGAAGTGAAAAATTATATAGAGCTTACTGCTTGGTGTGATGGATTTGAAGTCTTCTTAAGACACTCAGTCTTGCTGGCTGAATTCTGCTAAAATTCAAAGTCTGGTTATATTTGCATTCACAGTCTGTTGCATACAGAAACTTGCAGAATATACACTGTTGAGAGAATATACTTTGCAGCATCAACTTTAGAGCAATAACAAATAACTTTTTTATAATAAACCAAACGTACTAACATTGCAGCTTAAAGTACTGTTCCAACTTTACTTCTCATATAGTACAGATGATGTGAGAGATATAACATTTACCTCAGGACAAATACCTCTAACATAACTGGATTTATACAGCTCTTTATATACACTTTTAGTCATGCATAAACATATACATTTCCTCTTGATATTCTATTTTGGAGAATTGCTCATCCTGTAGAAACAATACTAAGCTTCCTTGTTTAGGAATGTCTTGTAAGAGACCAGCTTTTCTGACAGTGTGAACATCCTGTATTCTATTTGGATCTTTGTATAAGAACATCTGTTCTTGTGCCACTTCTGATAAACATGTCCTGTTTTCCATGCAGAAAAACATATTTTTGAGGAAACACATTGTCACAGTGTCATTGTCCATTCTTTAAAAGCAGATTTTGCATTTTTGCTCTTGCATACATCCTGTTTTTAAGTCTGTAAGGGAAAAATGTCCATTCAGCAGATTCCTTTTCCAAGCCATGGTAATTTAGTATGGATGCTGATTACATATTACTAAACTCTATTTCTACATTTAAGCAAGCTTTATCTTATACCTTATTTATGTTGCATAATTGTAGCAAAGTTACTTTCAACCTTAGTATATTGTTGAGCACACTCTAACAATTCCCTTTTTTTTATTTTAAGCTAGAGAAATAAATTCAGCATTATTTGGTAATACTTTTTCATTATGACAATTAACAACAGTAACTTGACTAGCTTTTGCTAAGCAGACTTTAATACATGTAAATAATATGCAACCAAGCATTACAATAACAATAAAAGAAATTAAAAATACAGTGATTCTTCCTGTCCATCCTGTAAATAGATTACTAAACCATTCACTCCAGTCATCATTCCCGTTTTTTCTAGTATGTTGAGACACTTGTGCAATCACTTCTAAATGTGCTTTTACAGATTCTGTTTTGTCTGGAATAAATGTACAACATTGTTCTCCTATTAAAGCACATGTACCCCCTTGCGATGCTAGTATGTAATCTAATGCAAAACCATAGTTCGTATTGCTGTCATTTTGACAGTAATGTCAAGGACTGCATTGAAAGTGGCATTTGCCAATACCTCAACTAGTTTAGATAGTTTTCTCAGCTCCCAGATGGCTTTTGCAGCCCCGTACCAAGGGAAAATACCTACTCCAGAGATTACATCATCTCCTAAATCCATATATTTTAATTTAATATAATCAAGATTTTGATGATATATACGTGATGTATCTAAGGTGTCTACTGGATTTTCTGGACTTTCAATTACAGGTAATATATCCCTTTTCTTTTTTGCATTTCTAATGTTTCCTTTTGGTAACTCTTTTACATGATGCATTGCTGGTACCACTAATCCTATATAACAGGTGCCATCCCATCCCTTTAGTAACCATTTATAAGCATATTTACCACAGATGTAATATAACCCATCTGATAGAGCAACACTGCTATTTACCAGACTGCCATTTACTTGCCCCATAGTAGGAGTTTTATCATGTACAACTGTAAAGTTTTTATCTGTTTTACTTCTCCAACATGTAATATTAGTTTTACACTCATTTTTATCATTTTGTGAAAAATGAAATACTGCTGTGTCACTTAATATTAACTGACCCTTAATTGGTATTAAAATAGGAAAACCATGAGAAAATACTCCACGTACTGGTATGTGGTTGTGAAAATTTATCATTTCAATTGTTTGAATACAATTGCTATTACCCACTGGAACAGTTCCATTTTGCTGAAAACATGTGATCACTGCACTATAGCAGATAACTGTACTCTTGCTTTATGTAATTGTACATTTATAACTTGATCTCCTGTTTCATTTATTAATACCCTCTAACTACTAAGAGAATTTAGTGGAATAGATATTAGAGGCATTACCCCTGTTATTTTTGGTATTAAACTACATACCCAACAATTAGAAACATTCATGCTTTTTGCATACCAACATTGTCTTGCTAAAAAAGTGTTAAAAGATGGTGACCAGTCTTGTTCATTTTCCACATTTCTTTACTCTCTCTCTTATGTAACTTTACAGTTTGATTAACAGGTTGTAAGTATAATTTAATACTAAGCAATACAATAATAGTTAGTATGATAGCTATTATCAATTTAAAAAAACATCCTTTAAATAGAAATTCCATTGTTGAATCATTTTGCCTTTGGTCATCCGAAACTGGATTTCCAAAAGGATGCACTTTAAACCATGTCAATTTCATTATGGTTTTCTCTGTTGGAAACCTACAAAAGAATACATTTAATCAGAATTACATTGCTCACTATTTTTGATCATTCTTAGTTGATCTTTATGTACCAACATTGTTCTGTTTTTTCTTTTTTCCTTTGATTTTGTACACTAATGGTCCAATTTGTTCCACTACTTCAAAAGGGCCTTGCCAATTGCTAGCCCATGGTCCTTCCATTTGGAATGTTTTTACCAATACTTTGGTTCCACAGGGAAGGTTTTCTTCAGCTGGTAATATTGGCACCTTTTTCCATAGATGGAACGCTTGCTCCCTTGCATTATAGTCACATATACTAGTAAGTTGTTTTAGCCATTCCTGATGTTTGCTAATTTCTATCATGGGCCTACCATTAGGTAAATCTGGATCAAATGGTAATTGTATGGGCATTTTGCGGCCTGTCATTATTTCATATGGGGAAATACCTGTTTTGCTGTTTGGTGTTGCTCGAATACCCATTAAAATACCAGGCAGATGATATACCCATGTATTCTTTTAACGTCTGATTTATACGTTCTACAATGCCATTAGATTGTGGATGGTATGGTACATGAAACCTTTGCTGTATGCCTAACAAATTACACATTTGTTTAATGAGATCACTAACAAACTGTGGGCCATTGTCTGACTCTATGACCCGTGGCCATCCCCAATGACAGAAAATATTTTTCCATAAGGCTTCTGCTGTTGCCTTTGCTGTCATGGTTTTGATAGGAATTGCTTCTACCCATTTTGAAAAGACGTCCACTACTACTAGTAGATACCTGTAACCTCCCTTTGTTGTTGGTAATGGACCTGCATAATCTATTTGAACTGCATACCATGGCCCATCCGCTGGCTGTACTCGATGTAACTGAGGTCTTTTGCTTTTAGCATTTACCTGCAGACAGATTAAACATTCTTCTATAATCAGTTTGCAGACCTTTTTTAAATTTGGGTTCCAATACTTTTCTTTTACAACTGCCCATAACTTATCAGTTCCTATATGGCCCAGTATTTGGTGATTTAACTTGACCAACTAGCGTGCCAACTGAAATGGTACATATGGCAACTGTAACCCTTTGGAGGTCGTGTATGCATAGTACTCCTTTGGTGGTATACCTGCCAATCTGCACTGATCGGTTTCTTCTTTTAAGCCCTGTTGTTTTTGTATATTTACAAGGTGTTTCTCTATTGACTCTTTATCTAACTCTTTTAAGACACTAACTTCTACACTGACATACTCATATTCTGGAAGTTCTTTTCCATTTTGTGCTGCTTGTTTGGCCAAAGTATCAGCTAACACATTTAATCTGTAAGTTTCACTGGTTGGCTTTTGATGTGCTTTTACTTTTAAGATGCTATACTGTCCTTGTTGTTTTGACATTGTTATAACTTTATATATGTCTTTTAATACTTCAGCATGCCGTAATGGTTTACCTACACTATCCACAAATCCCCGTCTTACCCAGGTTTCCATATGTAGTCTTAAAGAATTTACTACGTAAGCACTATCTGAAAAAATGTTAATAGGATTGTAATACTTTAGCACATACAGTACTGCCTCCAGTTCAGCTCTTTGAGCTGACATATGCCCTGGTAACTTGATTAGTTCAGGAGAACCTAGTTGTGGATTCTCTGGAACTATGGCAAATCCTGTCCAGGATCTGCCTTGGTCCCAATATCGTGCTCCATCCACAAAGATGGATGGCTTAAAGTGATCAAAATCAGATGCTAAAAATTGCACCTCAGGTGACATTATCTTTTCTAAACAGTTATGCTGTTTTCCTTCATATCCCATGTGGTTTGACAAATGGTATTTATCCCCTGTCTTTATAGTAACAGTTTTCATTCCAAAAAGTGCCATCCATTTTGCAAAGACTGCCTGACTAATACCATCTGTAATTTTATTCATTTCAAAACTGTTTATCAAAGCTTTTACAGCTTGATGTGGTGTTTGTACTATAATGCTGGAAAATACGGTCAAATATTCAGTTTGTTTAATACCCCAGTAAATGGCTAATAACTGCTGTATACATGGATGGTAGCCCAATTCCACTGGAGTCATCTTCCTGCTAAAGAAAGTGACTGGGCATAATGTTTTTTCCATTCTGTTGTCACTACCATGTGGCCATTCCGTAGTAGTACGACAGACAGTGTTTTTTATCCTGCTGCTGCTTGTAACACAAATGGTAACCTTGGGGTGGGCGTTATTAGTTCTGTAGCTTGTGCTAGTTTTATTTTTATCTGTGAAAATGCCTCCTCTTCATGAGATCTCCACTCTAAAAAGGTGGAGTTCTTTTGTTCATGTAACATTTTGTATAGGGGAGCAGCCACGACTGCATAATCCTCTATAAATTCCCTATTGTAATTCATGATTCTCATTAATTTATGTAAGTCTGCTATAGTCAGTGGCTTTTCCATTTGTAAAATGCCTTTTACACATACAGGGCAAGGAGATCTTCCTGTTGGTTTTATAATAGTACCTAGAAACTTAACTTTTTGTGTCATAAACTGATTTTTTTCACTTTTAACCTTAAACCCTGCTTGCTGTAGAGTATGAAAAACTCTCTTAAGAAGCCGTACATGCTCCTCTACTGTTTCTGACTGAATTAAAATATCGTCAATGTAATGTATTACTGAATCATCCTTTTCCAAATGTTGTAGAATGGATCCTACTGTCTGATGAAAAATAACTGGACTGTTTTGAAACCCTTGTGGTAACCTTGTCATAACATATTGCTGGTTTTTAAATGTAAAGGCAAATCTTGGCCAATCTTTTTTCCTGAGTGGCACTGCAAAAAAGCCATTTGCTAAATCTATTACTGTAAACTACTTACTTTGTGGCTTAATATGTGCAGCCAACTCTGGGACTCCTGGAATCAAGTGTGCTCTAGGAGTGGTGTATTGATTAACCTTCCGTAAATCAATAACAAGACGATAACTACCATCTTTTTTCTTAACTGGCCAGATTGGTGAATTTGTAGGACTGTTGCCTTTTTGTATAATCCCTTCTCTTTCCCATTCTGCAATACATTTTTCCATATGTTCTTCTGTTTCTCTAGGAATAGGATATTGTTTTTGAAAAGGTGGTATATAGTCCTGATCACTTCCAATTCCTACTGGGCTTTCTGGTTTCCCACAATCACTGGGACCCTTGGACCATAGATTTGGGAATTGCTGTTATAAATGCTTCCATACATCCTCACTGTCTGTATTTACATAGCCTGTAGGTTTTCCATGTTTGTCAGGTAGAGAGATTGCATAGCAACCTGTATTTTTCTCTTCCTCTCTTTGTTGTTTGTCTCCCATCCACAGAATTTCATTAGGTAAATCAATTACTATGCCCAAAGGCCCTAGAATGTCCATACCAATAATGGTATTTGTGCAAGATGGATGCATTAAAAATGCACCCTTCCATATCTGTCCCTCTTGACTAAACTTTATGTCCACATTTTGGCTACTCACTGCATAGCATCCTGTGCCATTAAATGCTGAAATGCAAACCTTTTTTATAGGATTTGCTGATAACTGTCTGTTTGTGACAGATACTGCTGCTCCTGTGTCTATTAAGACATTTTTCCACAGTGACCCCTCTACCCAAATATCAATCAGTGGTCGTCCATCTCGACCCATTTTAAAGGTAGTCAGGAAAGATACCAGAGTAGGGGGGGCACATCCCTAATGTAAGGAAATCCACTCATCCTCTCCTTTATTATCAAATGCAATATGACACACCTCATGTTTTTGTTTGTCATCTTCCTCTGTGTCTGAATGATCTACATATTTAGGTTTTTCAATCTCTTTTTTAAGTGTTGCCTAGCTATTCCTTCTGCCTGTTCTATCAAATGTTACGGATTTACAGGTGAAACTGAAAATCTACCGGCATAGTTTCCTTTTCCTGTATATTGATGGCTCTTATAACTGTTTTACTAATATTGTAAGGTTTTTGTACATAATCCTGCTTTTCTGACTTTTCTTGTAAATTTGTTTGCTCTCTTTTTGGAAACACTCCCTGTTCTTCCTTCTTTTTGCGCCAGGCTTTGTAATGATCACAATTTTGCTTAACGTGTCCTATTTTTTTACAAAAGAAGCATGTTGGTGCCTTTTGCTCATTACCTGTGCTTGATCCTGGTACTACAAGCATAGAGGCAGGAGCTGGTGGTGCTGACACAGCTCTTTCTGCTGGTGGTTGGTGACACCCTCTTTGCCTCCTCCTGTTTTTTACTTCACCAATTACTTCAAATGGCTCACTATTATCTTCAAATGCAAAGATATGGTGTGAGTATAAAGTCCCATCATCGGCCATAGTCTGTCCCCTCATTAGTTTTTGTACCATATCAGTGAGGGTATCAGAATTTTCTTCATAGATACATTTAATATCCCCTGGAACCCCTTTGACTTGTTCTAAGAAGCAATGTATTAACTGTTTTTGTATGTCTCTTTTTCCCATGTCTCTGTCTGTTTTTTTATATATGATTTGAAATGCAAGTCTAAAATGATCACTTTGTTCCATTAATTTATCTGTGATAGTAATTTGAAAATTATCTAATAATTTGGCTGTGAATGCCATTAAAACGGCTGTCATACGTCCTACTTTAGTGTTCAACTGATAATCATCTTGTTTTAATTGTATGAAAGTTTTAAAACATTTGGGAATGAAAATCCAGAAACATCTAAGTAATGCATCTGTCCATATATCAGATCCTGCTGTATATGCTACCCATTCTTCAAATGTAAGCATGTTATAAAATATGCCTTTTTTATCATTCCACTGTGGTAAACTCTGTAATAATCTAGACTGTGTATAAAAATCTGTAGTGGTTCCCTGTCCCTGTTCTATAACTTGGACTGGTTTTGTGGTTTTTAACTCTTCCTTAAGCTGGGATATCAAAATAGTATTTTGGAGGTTAGTCTCTGTTAATTAATCTAATTCTTCTTCCTTTTCCTTCAGACGCTGTTTAAGGTCTCTCATTTCTACCTGTAAGTGTTTAAGGGATGTATGATACCTGTTATTGGATTCCTCTGTTGACTGCAGAGCTCCTATGCACTTTTGACAAAGATCTTGGATGTCATTTTTGAACATTTTAAACTCACTTTGTTTCTCTTTTAAAAACTTATTCAATTCTTCTGTCAGTGTATCATAAGCTTTGTTTCTGTCCTCATCTGTATGTGTAGCCGTGGCATCATTCCATGCTTGCACATAATTTTTAAAGGGAGTTACAAGATCTACAGGGGACTCTGTCAATAACAGATTTGACTGCTGTTGTAATTCAGAAATTAATGTACTGACAGGACATAACTGCTTTACATCTGGATATAATGAAAACTGTGTATCCTTAATTAATTCTTTATCATGAACAGATCTGTCTGCACAGTCTATTTTTTAGCAATATCATGCAAGACTTTTTTATGGCATATTACACTCTAACAGGAAGGATAAACGTATCCCACTGAACTCTACTGTGAAACTCTAAAACACCCCATTCAAATAAAGCAACCCTAAACCCCCTCATTCTCTTGGAATGAACAACGTATCCCACTGAACTCTACTGTGAAACTCTAAAACACCCCATTCAAATAAAGCAACCCTAAACCCCCTCATTCTTTTGGAATGAACAACGTATCCCACTTAACTATACTGTGAAACTCTAAACCACCCCTTCAAATAAAGTAACCATAAACCCCTTTGTTCTCTTGGAAGGATCACAGTATCCCACTGAACTCTGCTGTGAAACTCTAACCGCCCCTTCAAATAAAGTAACCCTAAAGCCCCTTATTCTGTTGGAAGGATCAATGTATCCTACTGAACTCTATTATGAAACTCTAATACCCCCCTTCAAATAAAGTAACCCTAAACCCCTCGTTCTGCTGGAAGGATCAACGTATCCCACTGAACTCTACTGTGAAACTCTAAAACACCCCTTCAAATAAAATAACCCTAAACCCCTTGGTTCTGTTGGAAGGATCAACGTTTCCCACTAAACTCTACTGTGAAACTCTTAAACCCCCCTTCAAATAAAGTAACCCTAAACTCCCTCGTTCTTTTGGAAGGATCAATGTAACCCACTTAACTCTACTGTGAAACTCAAAAACACCCCTTCAAATTAAGTAACTCTACACCCCCTTGTTATTTTGGAAGGAGCAACATATCCCACTTAACTCTACTGTGAAACCCTCAAACCCCCTTCAAATAAAGTAACCCTAAACCCCCTCATTCTATTGGAAGGATCAATGTATCCCACTGAACTCTACTGCGAAACTCTAAAACAAACCTTCAAATAAAGTAACCCTAAACCCCCTCGTTCTGTAAGAAGGCTCAACATATCCCACTTAACTCTACTGTGAAACTCTAAAACACCCCTTCAAGTAAAATAACCCTAAACCCCTTGGTTCTGTTGGAAGGATCAACGTTTCCCACTAAACTCTACTGTGAAACTCTTAAACCCCCCTTCAAATAAAGTAACCCTAAACCCCCTCGTTCTGTTGGAAGGATCAACGTAACCCACTTAACTCTACTGTGAAACTCAAAAACACCCCTTCAAATTAAGTAACTCTACACCCCCTTGTTATTTTGGAAGGAGCAACATATCCCACTTAACTCTACTGTGAAACCCTCAAACCCCCTTCAAATAAAGTAACCCTAAACCCCCTCATTCTATTGGAAGGATCAATGTATCCCACTGAACTCTACTGCGAAACTCTAAAACAAACCTTCAAATAAAGTAACCCTAAACCCCCTCGTTCTGTAAGAAGGCTCAACATATCCCACTTAACTCTACTGTGAAACTCTAAAACACCCCTTCAAGTAAAATAACCCTAAAGCCCCTCGTCCTGTTGGAAGTATCAGTGTATTCCAATGAACTCTACTATGAAACTCTAAAACCACACTTCAAGTAAAGTAACCATAAAGCCCCATGTTTCATTAGAAGGATCTACGTATCCCACTGAACTCTACAGTGAAACTCTAAAACACCCCTTCAAATAAAGCAAGCCTAAACCCCCTCATTCTGTTGGAAGGATCAACGTATTCCACTGAACTCTACTGTGAAACTCTAAAACATCCTTTCAAATAAAGTAACCCTAAAACCTCTTGTTCTGTTGGAAGGAGCAATGTATCCCACTTAACTCTACTGTGAAACCCTAAAACCCCCCTTCAAATAAAGTAACCCTAAACCCCCTCATTCTATTGGAAGGATCAACGTATCCCACTGAACTCTACTGTGAAACTCTAAAACGCCCCTTCAAATAAAGTAGCGCTAAACCCCCTTGTTCTGTTGGAAGGATCAATGTATCCCACTGAATTCTACTGTGAAACTCTAAAACACCCCTTCAAGTAAAGTAACCCTAAAGCCCCTCGTTCTGTTGGAAGTATCAATGTATTCCAATGAACTCTACTGTGAAACTCTAAAACCCCCCTTCAAGTAAAGTCACCCTAAACCCCCACGTTCCATTGGAAAGATCTACATATCCCACTGAACTCTACAGTGAAACTCTAAAACATCCCTTCAAATAAAGTAACCCTAAACCCCCTCGTTCTGTTGGAAGGATCAATGTATTCCACTGAACTCTACTGTGAAACTCTAAAACACCCCTTCAAATAAAAAAACCCTAACCCCCCTCGTTCTGTTGGAAGGATCAACGTATCCCACTAAACTCTACTGTGAAACTCTAAAACACCCCTTCAAATAAAGTAAGCATAAACCCCCTCGTTCTGTTAGAATGATCAACATATCCCACTTAATTCTACTGTGAAACTCAAAAACACCCCTTCAAATTAAGTAACTCTACACCCCCTTGTTCTGTTGGAAGGAGCAACGTATCCCACTTAACTCTACTGTGAAACACTAAAACCCCCTTCAAATAAAGTAAACCTAAACCCCCTCATTCTATTGCAAAGATCAATGTATCCCACTGAACTCTACTGTGAAACTCTAAAACAAACCTTCAAATAAAGTAACCCTAAACCCCCTCATTCTTTAAGAAGGATCAACATATCCCACTTAACTATACTGTGAAACTCTAAAACACCCCTTCAAGTAAAGTAACCCTAAAGCCCCTTGTTCTGTTGGAAGTATCACTGTATTTCAATGAACTCTATTGTGAAACTCTAAAACCTCCCTTCAAATAAAGTAACCATAAAGCCCCATGTTTCATTGGAAGGATCTATGTATCCCACTGAACTCTACAGTGAAACTCTAAAACACCCCTTCAAATAAAGCAACCATAAGCCCCTCATTCTGTTGGAAGGATCAACGTATTCCACTGAACTCTACTGTGAAACTCTAAAACACCCTTTCAAATCAAGTAACCCTAAAACCTCTTGTTCTGTTGGAAGGAGCAAAGTATCCCACTTAACTCTACTGTGAAACCCTAAAACCCCCCCTTCAAATAAAGTAACCCTAAACCCCCTCATTCCATTGAAAGGATCAACGTAACCCACTGAACTCTACTGTAAAACTCTAAAACACCCCTTCAAATAAAGTAATCCTAAACTCCCTTGTTCTGTTGGAAGGATCAATGTATCCCTCTGAATTCTACTGCGAAACTCTAAAACACCCCTTCATGTAAAGTAACCCTAAAGCCCCTCGTTCTGTTGGAAGTATCAATGTATTCCAATGAACTCTACTGTGAAACTCTAAACCCCCCCTTCAAGTAAAGTGACCCTAAACCCCCACGTTCCATTGGAAGGATCTACATATCCCACTGAACTCTACTGTGAAACTCTAAAAAAACCCTTCAAATAAAGTAACCCTAGACCCCCTCGTTCTGTTGGAAGGATCAACAAATCCCACTTAACTCTACTGTGAAATTCTACACCCGCTCTTTAAATAAAGTAACCCTAAAGTCCCACGTTTTATTGGAAGGATCAACGTATCCCACTGAAATCTACTGTGAAACTCTAAATCACCCCCTCAAATAAAGTAACACTAAAGTCCCTTGTTCTGTTGGAAGGATCAACATATCCCACTTAACTCTACTGTGAAACTCTAAAATACCCCTTCAAATAAAGTAACACTAAATTCCCTTGTTCTGTTGGAAGGATCAACGTATCCCACTGAACTCTACTGTGAAACTCTAAAACACCCCTTCAAATAAAGTAACCCTAAACCCCCTCGTTCTGTTGAAAGGATCAACGCACCCCTCTTAACTCTACTGAGAAACTCTAAAACACCCCTTCAAATAAAGTAACCCTTAACCGCCTCATTCTATTGGATGGATCAACGTATCACACTGAACTCTACTGTGAAACTCCAAAACTCCCCTTCAAATAAAGTAACACTGAACCCATTCTTTCTGTTCGAAGGATGATCATATCCCACTGAACTCTACTGTGAAACTCTAAAACACCCCTTCAAATAAAGTAATCCTAAACCCCCTCATTCTTTTGGGAGGAACAACGTATCCCACTGAACTCTACTGTGAAACTCTAAAACACCTTTTCAAATAAAGCAACCCTAAACTCCCTCGTTCTGTTGGAAGGATCAATGTATCCCACTGAACTCTACTGTGAGTCTCTAAAACACCCCTTCAAATATAGTAACCCTAAAGCTCCTCGTTCTGTTGGAAATATCAACGTATCCCACTGAACTCTACTGTGAAACTCTTAAACACCCCTTCAAATAAAGTAACTCTGTTCTTCCTTCTTTTTGTGCCAGGCTTTGTAATGATCACAATTTTGCTTAACGTGTCCTATTTTTTTACAAAAGAAGCATGTTGGTGCCTTTTGCTCATTACCTGTGCTTGATCCTGGTACTACAAGCATAGAGGCAGGAGCTGGTAGTGCTGACACAGCTCTTTCTGCTGGTGGTTGGTGACACCATCTTTGCCTCCTCCTGTTTTTTACTTCACCAATTACTTCAAATGGCTCACTATTATCTTCAAATGCAAAGATATGGTGTGAGTATAAAGTCCCATCATCGGCCATAGTCTGTCCCCTCATTAGTTTTTGTACCAAATCAGTGAGGGTATCAGAATTTTCTTCGTAGATACATTTAATATCCCCTGGAACCCCTTTGACTTGTTCTAAGAAGCAATGTATTAACTGTTTTTGTATGTCTCTTTTTCCCATGTCTCTGTCTGTTTTTTTTATATATGATTTGAAATGCAAGTCTAAAATGATCACTTTGTTCCATTAATTTATCTGTGATAGTAATTTGAAAAGTATCTAATAATTTGGCTGTGAGAGGCTGCCCTTGTGTAAATGCCATTAAAACGGCTGTCATACATCCTACTTTAGTGTTCAACTGATAATCATCTTGTTTTAATTGTATGAAAGTTTTAAAACATTTGGGAATGAAAATCCAGAAACATCTAAGTAATGCATCTGTCCATATATCAGATCCTGCTGTATATGCCACCCATTCTTCAAATGTAAGCATGTTATAAAATATGCCTTTTTTATCATTCCACTGTGGTAAACTCTGTAATAATCTAGACTGTGTATAAAAATCTGTAGTGGTTCCCTGTCCCTGTTCTATAATTTGGACTGGTTTTGTGTTTTTTAACTCTTCCTTAAGCTGGGATATCAAAATAGTATTTTGGAGGTTAGTCTCTGTTAATTCATCTAATTCTTCTTCCTTTTCCTTCAGACGCTGTTTAAGGTCTCTCATTTCTACCTGTAAGTGTTTAAGGGATGTATGATACCTGTTATTGGATTCCTCTGTTGACTGCAGAACTCCTATGCACTTTTGACAAAGATCTTGGATGTCATTTTTGAACATTTTAAACTCACTTTGTTTCTCTTTTAAAAACTTATTAAATTCTTCTGTCAATGTATCATGAGCTTTGTTTCTGTCCTCATCTGTATGTGTAGCCGTGCCATCATTCCATGCTAGCACATAATTTTTAAAGGGAGTTACAAGATCTACAGGGGACTCTGTCAATAACAGATTTGACTGCTGTTGTAATTCAGAAATTAATGTACTGACAGGACATAACTGCTTTACATCTGGATATAACGAAAACTGTGTATCCTTAATTAATTATTTATCATGAACAGATCTGTCTGCACAGTCTATTTTTTTAGCAATATCATGCAAGACTTTTTTATGGCATATTACACTCTAACAGGAAGGATAAACGTATCCCACTGAACTCTACTGTGAAACTCTAAAACACCCCTTCAAATAAAGTAACCCTAAACCCCCTCATTCTTTTGGAATGAACAACGTATCCCACTTAACTATACTGTGAAACTCTAAAACACCCCTTCAAATAAAGTAACCCTAAACCCCTTTGTTCTCTTGGAAGGATCATAGTATCCCACTGAACTCTGCTGTGAAACTCTAACAAACCCCTTCAAATAAAGTAACCCTAAAGCCCCTTGTTCTGTTGGAAGGATCAACGTATCCCACTGAACTCTATTATGAAACTCTAATACCCCCCTTCAAATAAAGTAACCCTAAACCCCTCGTTCTGCTGGAAGGATCAACGTATCCCACTGAACTCTACTGTGAAACTCTAAAACACCCCTTCAAATAAAATAACCCTAAACCGCTTGCTTCTGTTGGAAGGATCAACGTTTCCCACTAAACTCTACTGTGAAACTCTTAAACCCCCCTTCAAATAAAGTAACCCTAAACCCCCTCGTTCTTTTCGAAGGATCAACGTAACCCACTTAACTCTACTGTGAAACTCAAAAACACCCCTTCAAATTAAGTAACTCTGCACCCCCTTGTTCTGTTGGAAGGAGCAACATATCCCACTTAACTCTACTGTGAAACCCTAAAACCCCTTCAAATAAAGTAACCCTAAACCCCCTCATTCTATTGGAAGGATCAATGTATCCCACTGAACTCTACTATGAAACTCTAAAACAAACCTTCAAATAAAGTAACCCTAAATCCCCTTGTTCTGTAAGAAGGATCAACGTATCCCACTTAACTCTACTGTGAAACTCTAAAACACCCCTTCAAGTAAAGTAACCCTAAAGCCCCTCGTTCTGTTGGAAGTATCAGTGTATTCCAATGAACTCTACTATGAAACTCTAAAACCACACTTGAAGTAAAGTAACCATAAAGCCCCATGTTTCATTAGCAGGATCTACGTATCCCACTGAACTCTACAGTGAAACTCTAAAACACCCCTTCAAATAAAGCAACCCTAAACCCCCTCATTCTGTTGGAAGGATCAACGTATTCCACTGAACTCTACTGTGAAACTCTAAAACATCCTTTCAAGTAAAGTAACCCTAAAACCTCTTGTTCTGTTGGAAGGAGCAATGTATCCCACTTAACTCTACTGTGAAACCCCTTCAAATAAAGTAACCCTAAACCCCCTCATTCTATTGGAAGGATCAACGTATCCCACTGAACTCTACTGTGAAACTCTAAAATGCCCCTTCAAATAAAGTAGCACTAAACCCCCTTGTTCTGTCGGAAGGATCAATGTATCCCACTGAATTCTACTGTGAAACTCTAAAACACCCCTTCAAGTAAAGTAACCCTAAAGCTACTCGTTCTGTTGGAAGTATCAATGTATTCCAATGAACTCTACTGTGAAACTCTAAAACTGCCCTTCAAGTAAAGCCACCCTAAACCCTCACATTCCATTGGAAGGATCTACGTATCCCACTGAACTCTACAGTGAAACTCTAAAACATCCCTTCAAATAAAGTAACCCTAAACCCCCTCGTTCTGTTGGAAGGATCAATGTATTCCACTGAACTCTACTGTGAAACTCTAAAACACCCCTTCAAATAAAGAAACCCTAAACCCCCTCGTTCTGTTGGAAGGATCAATGTATCCCACTAAACTCTACTGTGAAACTCTAAAACACCCATTCAAATAAAGAAAGCATAAACCCCCTCGTTCAGTTAGAATGATCAACGTATCCCACTTAATTCTACTGTGAAACTCTAAAACACCCCTTCAAATTAAGTAACTCTACACCCCCTTGTTCTGTTGGAAGGAGCAATGTATCCCACTTAACTCTACTGTGAAACTCTAAAACAAACCTTCAAATAAAGTAACCCTAAACCCCCTCATTCTTTAAGAAGGATCAACATATCCCACTTAACTATACTGTGAAACTCTAAAACACCCCTTCAAGTAAAGTAACCTTAAAGCCCCTTGTTCTGTTGGAAGTGTCACTGTATTTCAATGAACTCTATTGTGAAACTCTAAAACCTCCCTTCAAGTAAAATAACCATAAAGCCCCATGTTTCATTGGAAGGATCTATGTATCCCACTGAACTCTACAGTGAAACTCTAAAACACCCCTTCAAATAAAGCAAACCTAAACCCCTCATTCTGTTGGAAGGATCAACGTATTCCACTGAACTCTACTGTGAAACTCTAAAACACCCTTTCAAATCAAGTAACCCTAAAACCTCTTGTTCTGTTGGAAGGAGCAATGTATCCCACTTAACTCTACTGTGAAACCCTAAAACCCCCTTCACATAAAGTAACCCTAAACCCCCTCATTCCATTGAAAGGATCAACGTATCCCACTGAACACTACTGTGAAACTCTAAAACACCCCTTCAAATAAAGTAATCCTAAACTCCCTTGTTCTGTTGGAAGGATCAATGTATCCCTCTGAATTCTACCGCGAAACTCTAAAACACCCCTTCATGTAAAGTAACCCTAAAGCCCCTCGTTCTGTTGGAAGTATCAATGTATTCCAATGAACTCTACTGTGAAACTCTAAAACCCCCCTTCAAATAAAGTCATCCTAAACCCCCACATTCCATTGGAAGGATCTACGTATCCCACTGAACTCTACTGTGAAACTCTAAAACACCCCTTCAAATAAAGTAACCCTAGACCCCGTCGTTCTGTTGGAAGGATCAATGAATCCCACTTAACTCTACTGTGAAATTCTACACCCACTCTTTAAATAAAGTAACCCTAAAGTCCCACGTTTTATTGGAAGGATCAACGTATCCCACTGAAATCTACTGTGAAGCTCTAAAACACCCCTTCAAATAAAGTAACACTAAAGTCCCTTGTTCTGTTTGAAGGATCAACATATCCCACTTAACTCTACAGTGAAACTCTAAAACACCCCTTCAAATAAAGTAACACTAAATTCCCTTGTTCTGTTGGAAGGATCGACGTATCCCACTGAATTCTACTGTGAAATTCTAAAACACCCCTTCAAATAAAGTAACCCTAAACCCCCTCATTCTGTTGGAAGGATCAACGTATCCCTCTTAACTCTACTGAGAAACTCTAAAACACCCCTTCAAATAAAGTAACCCTTAACCGCCTCATTCTGTTGGATGGAACAATGTATCACACTGAACTCTACTGTGAAACTCCAAAACTCCCCTTCAAATAAAGTAACCCTGAACCCATTCTTTCTGTTTGAAGGATGATCGTATCCCATTGAACTCTACTGTGAAACTCTAAAACACCCCTTCAAATAAAGTAATCCTAAACCCCCTCATTCTTTTGGGAGGAACAACGTATCCCACTGAACTCTACTATGAAACTCTAAAACACCTTTTCAAATAAAGCAATCATAAACTCCCTCGTTCTGTTGGAAGGATCAATGTATCCCACTGAACTCTACTGTGAGTCTCTAAAACACCCCTTCAAATAAAGTAACCCTAAAGCTCCTCGTTCTGTTGGAAATATCAACATATCCCACTGAACTCTACTGTGAAACTCTTAAACACCCCTTCAAATAAAGTAACTCTACACCTCCTCGTTCTGTTGGAAGAATCAACATATTCCACTGAACTCAACAGTGAAATTCTAAAACACCCCTTCAAATAAAGTAACCGTAAACCCCCTCGTTCTGTTGGAAGAATCAATGTATCCCACTTAACTCTACTGTGGAACTCCAAAACACCCCTTCAAATAAAGTAACCCTAAACCCCCTCATTCTGATGGAAGCATCAAAGTATCCCACTGAACTCTACTGTGAAACTCTAAAACTCCCTTTTAAATAAAGTAACCCTAACCTCCCTCGTTCTGCTGGAAGGATCAACGTATCCCACTAAACTCTACTATGAAACTCTAAAACACCCCTTCAAGGAAAGTAACCCTAAAGCCCCTCATTCTGTTGGAAGGATCAACGAATACCAATGAACTCTACTGTGGAACTCTAAAACACCCTTTAAGTAAAGTAACCCTAAACCCCCAGGTTCCATTGGAAGGATCTATGTATCCCACTGAACTGAACAGTGAAACTCTAAAACACCCCTTCAAATAAAGTAACCCTAAACCCGTCATTCTGTTGGAAGGATCAACGTATCCCACTGAAGTCTACTGTGCAACTCTAAAAACCCCTTCAAAAATTAAACCTTAAACCCCCTCATTCTGATGGAAGGATAAACGTATCCCTCTTAACACTACTGTGAAACTCGAAAACACCCCTTCAAAGAAAGTAACCCAAAACCCCCTCTTCTATTGGAAGGATCAATGTATCCCACTGAACTCTACTGTGAAACTCTAAAACACCCCTTCAAATAAAGTAACCCTAAACCCCCTCGTTCTGTTGGAAGGATCAATGTATCCCACTTAACTCTACTGTGAAATTCTAAAACACCTCTTCAAATAAAGTAACCCTAAACCCCCTTGTTCTGTTGGAAGGATCAACGTATCCCTCTTAACTCTACTGTGAAACTATAAAACACCCCTTCAAATAAAGTAACCCAAAACCCCCTTGTTCTGTTGGAAGGATCAATGTATCCCACTTAACTCTACTGTGAAACTCTAAAACACCCCTTCAAATAAAGTAACAATAACCCCCTCGTTCTGTTGGAAGGATCAATGTATGACACTTAACTATACTGTGAAACTCTAAAACCCCCACTTCAAGTAAAATAACCCTAAACTCCCACATTCTATTGGAAGGATCAACATATCCCACTGAACTCTACTGTGAAACTCTAAAACACCCCTTCAAATAAAATAACTCTAAATCCCCTCGTTCTGTTGGAAGGATCAACGTATCCCACTAAACTCTACTGTGAAACTCTAAAACACCCCTTCAAATAAAGTAAGCATAACCCCCTCGTTCTGTTAGAATGATCAACGTATCCCACTTAATTCAACTGTGAACCTCTAAAACACCCCTTCAAATAAAGTAACCCTAAACCCCCTCATTCTGTTGGAAGGATCAACGAATCCCACTTAACTCTACTGTGAAAGTCTAAATCCCCCCTTCAAATAAAGTAACCCTAAAGCCCCATGTTTTATTGGAAGGATCAAAGTATCCCACTGAAATCTACTGTGAAACTCTAAAACACCCCTTCAAATAAAGTAACACTAAATTCCCTTGTTCTGTTGGGAGGATCAACGTATCCCACTGAACTCTACTGTGAAACTCTAAAACACCCCTTCAAATAAAGTAACCCTAAACCCTCTTGTTCTGTTGGAAGGATCAACGTATCCCTCTTAACTCTACTGTGAAACTCTAAAACACCCCTTCAAATAAAGTAACCCTTAACCCCCTCGTTCTGCTGGACGGATCAACGTATCACACTGAACTCTACTGTGAAACTCTAAAACACCCCTTCAAATAAAGTAACCCTGAACCCATTCGTTCTGTTGGAAGGATGATCGTATCCCACTGAACTCTACTGTGAAACTCTAAAACACCCCTTCAAATAAAGTAATCCTAAACCCCTCGTTCTTTTGGGAGGAACAACGTATCCCACTTAACTCTACTGTGGAACTCTAAAACTCCCTTTTAAATAAAGTAACCCTAAACCCCTCGTTCTGCTGGAAGGATCAACATATCCCACAAAACTCTACTATGAAACTCTAAAACACTCCTTCAAGGAAAGTAACCCTAAAGCCCCTCATTCTGTTGGAAGGATCAACGTATCCCAATGAACTCTACTGTGGAACTCTAAAACACCCTTTAAGTAAAGTAACACTAAACACCCACGTTCCAATGGAAGGATCTACGTATCCCACTGAACTATACTGTGAAACTCTAAAACACCCCTTCAAATAAAGTAACCCTAAACCCCTCATTCTGTTGGAAGGATCAACGTATCACACTGAAATCAACTGTGCAACTCTAAAACCCCCCTTCAAAAAATGTAACCTTAAACCCCCTTGTTCTGATGGAAGGATAAACGTATCCATCTTAACACTACTGTGAAACCCTAAAACACCCCTTCAAATAAAGTAACCCTAAACCCACTCGTTCTGTTGGAAGGATCAATGTATCCCACTTAACTGTACTGTGAAACTCTAAAACACCCCTTCAAATAAAGTAACCCTAAACCCGTCATTCTGTTGGAAGGATCAACGTATCCCACTGAAGTCTACTGTGCAACTCTAAAAACCCCTTCAAAAATTAAACCTTAAACCCCCTCATTCTGATGGAAGGATAAACGTATCCCTCTTAACACTACTGTGAAACTTTAAAACACCCCTTCAAATAAAGTAACCCAAAACCCCCTCTTCTATTGGAAGGATCAATGTATCCCACTAAACTCTACTGTGAAATTCTAAAACACCCTTTAAGTAAAGTAACCCTAAACCCTCGTTTTGTTGGAAGGATCGATGTATCCAACTTAACTGTACTGTGAAATTCTAAAACACCTCTTCAAATAAAGTAACCCTAAACCCCCTTGTTCTGTTGGAAGGATCAACGTATCCCTCTTAACTCTACTGTGAAACTATAAAACACCCCTTCAAATAAAGTAACCCAAAACCCCCTTGTTCTGTTGGAAGGATCAATGTATCCCACTGAACTCTACTGTGAAACTCTAAAACACCCCTTCAAATAAAGTAATCCTAAACCCCCTCATTCTGCTGGAAGGATCAGCGTATCCCACTGAACTCTGCTGTTAAACTCTAAAACACCTCTTCAAATAAAGTAACCCTAAACCCCTCGTTCTTTTGGGAGGAACAACGTATCCCACTTAACTCTACTGTGGAACTCTAAAACTCCCTTTTAAATAAAGTAACCCTAAACCCCTCGTTCTGCTGGAAGGATCAACATATCCCACAAAACTCTACTATGAAACTCTAAAACACTCCTTCAAGGAAAGTAACCCTAAAGCCCCTCATTCTGTTGGAAGGATCAACGTATCCCAATGAACTCTACTGTGGAACTCTAAAACACCCTTTAAGTAAAGTAACACTAAACACCCACGTTCCAATGGAAGGATCTACGTATCCCACTGAACTATACTGTGAAACTCTAAAACACCCCTTCAAATAAAGTAACCCTAAACCCCTCATTCTGTTGGAAGGATCAACGTATCACACTGAAATCAACTGTGCAACTCTAAAACCCCCCTTCAAAAAATGTAACCCTAAACCCCCTTGTTCTGATGGAAGGATAAACGTATCCATCTTAACACTACTGTGAAACTCTAAAACACCCCTTCAAATAAAGTAACCCTAAACCCACTCGTTCTGTTGGAAGGATCAATGTATCCCACTTAACTGTACTGTGAAACTCTAAAACACCCCTTCAAATAAAGTAACCCTAAACCCCTCATTCTGTTGGAAGGATCAACGTATCCCACTGAAGTCTACTGTGCAACTCTAAAAACCCCTTCAAAAATTAAACCTTAAACCCCCTCATTCTGATGGAAGGATAAACGTATCCCTCTTAACACTACTGTGAAACTCTAAAACACCCCTTCAAATAAAGTAACCCAAAACCCCCTCTTCTATTGGAAGGATCAATGTATCCCACTGAACTCTACTGTGAAACTCTAAAACACCCCTTCAAATAAAGTAACCCTAAACCCCCTCGTTCTGTTGGAAGGATCAATGTATCCCACTTAACTCTACTGTGAAATTCTAAAACACCTCTTCAAATAAAGTAACCCTAAACCCCCTTGTTCTGTTGGAAGGATCAACGTATCCCTCTTAACTCTACTGTGAAACTATAAAACACCCCTTCAAATAAAGTAACCCAAAACCCCCTTGTTCTGTTGGAAGGATCAATGTATCCCACTTAACTCTACTGTGAAACTCTAAAACACCCCTTCAAATAAAGTAACAATAAACCCCCTCGTTCTGTTGGAAGGATCAAAGTATCCCTCCGAACTCTACTGTAAAACTCTAAAACACCCCTTCAAATAAAGTAACCCTAAACCCCCTCGTTCTGTTGGAAGGATCAACGTATCCCACTGAACTCTACTGTGAAACTCTAAAACACCCCTTCAAATAAAGTAACCCTAAACGCTGTCATTCTGTTGGAAGGATCAATGAATCCCACTTAACTCTACTGTGAAACTCTACATCCCCCCTTCAAATAAAGTAACTGTAAAGCCCCATGTTTTATTGGAAGGAACAACGTATCATACTGAAATCTACTGTGAAACTCTAAAACACCCCTTCAAATAAACTAACACTAAATTCCCTTGTTCTGTTGGAAGGATCAACGTATCCCACTGAACTCTACTGTGAAACTCTAAAACACCCCTTCAAATAAAGTAACCCTAAAGCCCCTCATTCTGTTGGAAGGATCAACGAATACCAATGAACTCTACTGTGGAACTCTAAAACACCCCTTCAAATAAAGTAACCCTTAACCCCCTCGTTCTGCTGGACGGATCAACGTATCACACTGAACTCTACTGTGAAACTCTAAAACACCCCTTCAAATAAAGTAACCCTGAACCCATTCGTTCTGTTGGAAGGATGATCGTATCCCACTGAACTCTACTGTGAAACTCTAAAACACCCCTTCAAATAAAGTAATCCTAAACCCCCTCATTCTGCTGGGGCAATATTGAAAGGCCA
>NC_056750.1:65522325-65547538 GCF_019279795.1 Protopterus annectens | reverse complement strand
AGGGTTACTTTATTTGCAGGGGTGTTTTAGAGTTTCACAGTAGAGTTCAGTGGGATACGTTGATCCTTGCAATAGAACGAGGGGGTTTAGGGTTACTTTATTTGAAGGGGTTTTTAGAGTTTCACAGTAGGGTTAAGTGGGATACGTTGATCCTTCCAACAGAACCAGGGGGTGTAGGGTGACATTATTTGAAGGGGTGTTTTAGAGTTTCGCAGTAGAGTTAAGTGGGATATGTTGATGTTATAACAAAACAAGGGGGTTTAGAGTTACTTTATTTGAAAGGGGTGTTTTAAAGGTTCACAGTAGAGGCTAGTGAGATATGTTGATCCTTCCAACAGAACAAGAGGGTTTAGGGTTATTTTATTTGAAGGGGTCATTTAGAGTTTCACAGTAGTGTTCAGTGGGATACGTTGATCCTTCCAGCAGAACGAAGGGGTTTAGGGTTACTTTATTTGAAGGGGTGTTTTAGAGTTTCACAGTACAGTTCAGTGGGATACATAGATCCTTCCAATGGAACGTGGGGGTTTAGGGTTACTTTACTTAAAGGGTGTTTTAGAGTTCCACAGTAGAGTTCATTGGGATACGTTGATCCTTCCAACAGAACGAGGGGCTTTAGGGTTACTTTACTTGAAGGGGTGTTTTAGAGTTTCATAGTAGAGTTTAGTGGGATACGTTGATCCTTCCAGCAGAACAAGGGGGTTTAGGGTTACTTTATTTGAAGTGGTGTTTTAGAGTTTCACAGTTGAGTTCAGTGGAATACGTTGATCTTTCCAACAGAATGAGGGGCTTTAGGGTTACTTTATTTGAAGGGGTGTTTTAGAGACTCACAGTAGAGTTCAGTGGGATACATTGATCCTTCCAACAGAACAAGTGGGTTTAGCATTACTTTATTTGAAAAGGTGTTTTAGAGTTTCACAGTAGAGTTCAGTGGGATACGTTGTTCCTCCCAAAAGAACGAGAGGGTTTAGGGTTACTTTATTTGAAGAGGTGTTTTAGAGTTTAACAGCAGAGTTCAGTGGGATACGTTGATCCTTCCAGCAGAACGAGGGGGTTTAGGGTTACTTTATTTGAAGGGGTGTTTTAGAGTTTCACAGTAGAGTTCAGTGGGATACGTTGATCCTTCCAACAGAACGAGGGGGTTTAGGGTTACTTTATTTGAAGGGGTGTTTTAGAGTTTCACAGTAGAATTCAGTGGGATACATTGATCCTTCCAACAGAACAAGGGGGTTTAGGGTTACTTTACTTGAAGGGGTGTTTTAGAGTTTCACAGTAGAGTTCAGTGGGATACGTTGATCCTTCCAATAGAATGAGGGGGTTTAAGGTTACTTTATTTGAAGGGGGGTTTTAGGGTTTCACAGTAGAGTTAAGTGGGATACATTGCTGCTTCCAACAGAACAAGAGGTTTTAGGGTTACTTTATTTGAAAGGGTGTTTTAGAGTTTCACAGTAGAGTTCAGTGGAATATGTTGATCCTTCCAACAGAATGAGGGGGTTTAGGGTTGCTTTATTTGAAGGGGTGTTTTAGAGTTTCAGTGTAGAGTTCAGTGGGATACGTAGATCCTTCCAATGAAACATGGGGCATTATGGTTACTTTACTTGAAGGGGGGTTTTAGAGTTTCACAGGAGAGTTCATTGGAATACACTGATACTTCCAACAGAACGAGGGGCTTTAGGGTTACTTTACTTGAATGGGTGTTTTAGAGTTTCACAGTAGAGTTAAGTGGGATACGTTGATCCTTCTTACAGAACGAGGGGGTTTAGGGTTACTTTATTTGAAGGTTTGTTTTAGAGTTTCATAGTAGAGTTCAGTGGGATACATTGATCCCTCCAATAGAATGAGGGGGTTTAGGGTTACTTTATTTGAAGGGGGTTTTATGGTTTCACAGTAGAGTTAAGTGGGATACGTTGCTCCTTCCAACAGAACAAGGGGGTGTAGAGTTACTTAATTTGAAGGGGTGTTTTTGAGTTTCACAGTAGAGTTAAGTGGGTTACGTTGATCCTTCGAAAAGAACAAGGGGGTTTAGGGTTACTTTATTTGAAGGGGGGTTTAAGAGTTTCACAGTAGCGTTTAGTGGGAAACGTTGATCCTTCCAACAGAACCAAGGGGTTTGGGGTTGTTTTATTTGAAGGGGTGTTTTAGAGTTTCACAGTAGAGTTCAGTGGGATACATTGATCCTTCCAACAGAACGCAAAGTTTTAGCGTTACTTTATTTGAAGGGGTTTTTTAGAGTTTCACAGTAGAGTTCAGTGGGATACGTTGATCCTTCCAACTGAACGAGGGGATTTAGGGTTACTTTATTTGAAGGGGTGTTTTAGAGTTTCACAGTAGAGTTCAGTGGGATACGCTGATCCTTCTAACTGAACGAGGGGGTTTAGTGTTACCTTATTTGAAGGGGTGTTTTAAAGTTTCACAGTAGAGTTCATTGCTATACGTTGATCCTTCCAACAGAATGAGGGGCTTTTGGGTTACTTTATTTGCAGGGGTGTTTTAGAGTTTCACAGTAGAGTTCAGTGGGATACGTTGATCCTTGCAATAGAACGAGGGGGTTTAGGGTTACTTTATTTGAAGTTGGGTTTTATAGTTTCACAGTAGGATTAAGTGGGATACGTTGATCCTTCCAACAGAACCAGGGGGTGTAGGGTGTCATTATTTGAAGGGTTGTTTTAGAGTTTCGCAGTAGAGCTAAATGGGATATGATGATGTTATAACAAAACAAGGGGGTTTAGGGTTACTTTATTTGAAGGGGTGTTTTAGAGGTTCACAGTAGAGGTTAGTGAGATATGTTGATCCTTCCAACAGAACAAGAGGGTTTAGGGTTATTTTATTTGAAGGGGTCATTTAGAGTTTCACAGTAGAGTTCAGTGGGATACGTTGTTCCTCCCAAAAGAACGAGAGGGTTTAGGGTTACTTTATTTGAAGAGGTGTTTTAGAGTTTAACAGCAGAGTTCAGTGGGATACGTTGATCCTTCCAGCAGAACGAGGGGGTTTAGGGTTACTTTATTTGAAGGGGTGTGTTATAGTTTCACAGTAGAGGTCAGTGGATACGATCATCCTTCCAACAGAACAAATGGGTTCAGGGTTACTTTATTTGAAGGGGTGTTTTAGAGTTTCACAGTAGTGTTCAGTGTGATACGTTGATCCATCCAACAGAATGAGGGGGTTAAGGGTTACTTTATTTGAAGGGGTGTTTTAGAGTTTCACAGTAGAGTTAAGAGGGATACGTTGATCCTTCCAACAGAACGATTGGGTTTAGGGTTACTTTATTTGAAGGGGTGTTTTAGAGTTTCACAGTAGAGTTTAGTGGGATACGTTGATCCTTCCAACAGAACAAGGGAATTTAGTGTTACTTTATTTGAAGGGGTGTTTTAGAGATTCACAGTAGAATTAACTGGGATACGTTGATCATTCTAACAGAATGAGGGGGTTTATGCTTACTTTATTTGAAGGGGTGTTTTAGAGTTTCACAGTAGAGTTTAGTGCGATACGTTGATCCTTCCAACAGAACAAGGGGGTTTAGGGTTACTTTATTTGAAGGGGTGTTTTAGAGTTTCACTGTAGAGTTCAGTGGGATACATAGATCCTTCAAATGGAACGTGGGGGTTTAGGGTGACTTTACTTGAAGGGGGGTTTTAGAGTTTCACAGTAGAGTTCATTGGAATACATTGATACTTCCAACAGAACGAGGGGCTTTAGGGTTACTTTACTTGAAGGGGTGTTTTAGAGTTTCACAGTAGAATTCAGTGGGATACATTGATCCTTCCAACAGAACAAGGGGGTTTAGGGTTACTTTACTTAGGATAATAGGGTCATAGGTTCATACTAGGCTATCTGCCCTAAGGCATTTATAAGCCTAGCCAGAGTGTGTGTGGCTTTCACCACCCCTTAGGATGAGAATACTATACCCATTAGTTTGCTGTGCCTCTGTCCAGCAGTGATACAGAGATGATTCCCGGGGTAAACCTACGATCTCCCATCCACTCGTCAAGATTTCTCTTGAACAGAGTCAGTGAGGGGCTCTGCATCACATGGACTGGGATTCTGTTCCATAGTGTAGGGAGTCTCTGGGTGATGAATCTGTCCCTCCAGCACATCCTATTTATATCTGTGTTGAGGTTTAAGTCTCTTGCTCTCGTGGCTCTGGTGGATTTGGATTTTTTGAGGTGGAGCATGTCCATTAATTCGGGTTGGACATGGCCTTGTATGTCAAGCACAGATCACCTCTGAGCAGGTATGCGACTGAATAGAGCTGGAGTTTCTTCAGTCGGGCATCATATGACATATGTTTGAGCCCCTTTATCCTTTTGGTGAGGAACTTTTGGGGTCTTTCCAACTGCTGCAGGTGTTGGGTAAGGTACATTCCGAATGGGGCGTTGTACTCAATCATTGGTCTGATAAGTGAAGAGTACAGGGGTACAATGACCTCTCCTGATCTGGACGTGAATCCCTTCATGATCAGGTGGGCAATGTAGAAGGTCTTCCTAACCACTTTGGCAATGTGAGTGTCAAAAGAGAGGTTACTGTCAACTTGGGTCCCCAGGTCCCTGATAACTTCTTCCGTGTTTAATGGATTACCACTTATGTGGTAATTAGGGGTTACCTTGTTTTTCCCAAAGGGTATGACTATACATTTTTTGGCATTTAGCTTAAGGCCATGGCTCTGGCAGCAGTTATCCATTTCTATGAGAACTTTCTGGAGGATGTCTGTGTCTGATGGAGTGTCAATTATGGTGCCCAGTTTGCAGTCATCTGCAAATTTTGTCAGCCACAATACCCCTATGTTTGCCTGCACTTCAGAAAAATAAATGCCGAACAAGAGGGGGCCCAGGACTGAGCCCTGTGGGACACCACTCGTGACTGGCTTAGAGTCTGACATGGCACCAGCAACTCTAACCCTGTGTGTTCTGTCCTTGAGCCAGTTTGCAACCCATCTTGTGACATATGGGTTTACATCTAAGCTGGTGAGCTTTTCTATGATGCCCGAGTGGGGTATTGTGTCAACGCTTTTGCTAGGTCAAGGTAGGCTGTGTGAACTGCCTTACCCTCATCAATGGCCTTAGTGACTGTTTGAAAAGTTGACCAAGTTCAAGAGGCAGGATCTGCCCTTGACAAAGCCAAATTGGGTAGGATTCAGTGTCTGTAGCTCCCCAATGTCTTTATTTATGAGTTCCATTATGATCCTCTCCATAGCTTTGCAGACAAGGCTCGTCAAGCTTATGGGGCGGTAATTTCCAGGGTCCGTAGAAGCACCGCCTTTGTGGAGTGGGACCACAGTTGCCGTACGCCATTCTTTGGGTACGTATCCTGTAGTAAGGCTAAGATTAAACAGCAGCCTTATGTGTGGGTTTAGTTCCTCATTGAGTTCGTTTAGCACACAGCCGGGGACACCGTCCGGTCCCATTGATGCTGTGCTTTTTGCTTTTGAGAGAGCAGCTCTCACCTGGGCATCTGAGATGTTTGGGAGGCTAGACTCTGGTGGGATAGATATTTCTCCTTTTGGGGGGGAGGGAGGGGAAAAATTTGCACTGAACCTGTCTGCCAGTATGTTGGCAATGTCTGTGGGTTCAGTGATTTTTTTATCATTTTGGACTAATTCTGAGCATATCTGGGAGTTTCCACCCAGGTTTCTAACATAGCTAAAGAAGGCTTTATGATTGTCTTTTGTGTCATTAGCGATTTTTCTCTCAAAGTTGGCCTTGGATGATTTTATGAGTGATCGTATTGTTTTGCTAGTATTGATCAGAGATGCCTTCCCATTTAGAGATTTTGCTCTGTCATGTAGTAGCTTTCTCCTCTTGTTGTAGAGTTTGTTTATGGCTGGAGTCCACCAGACTGGGCCGGCCTTTGGTGGAAAGGGTCTTGATTTTATTAGGGATTGCTTGATCCATACATTCCTGGAGGTGCTCAGAGAAGGCATTTGTAAGGGTTTCAGCAGCGTGGGTTGTGGTTTCCACTGGCTCGGGGCCTTGAAGGATACCACTCCAGTCTTAAGAAGTGTGAAGTTTGCTTTTGAGAAGTTCTTCACTGTGGTCTTTGCTGGGGGTGGGGGGGATGTGGATCTCCAGTGAGATTAATTTATGGTCTGATCTCACCAATGAGGGATATACTTCCGGTGTGGAGCATTTTGTCCCCATGTTTGTGATGATCAGGTCTAGTATATTTTCTCCTCTTGTGGGAATGGTGACTAGTTGTTCCATAGCATTTGAGTTTATGAACTCAAGGAACCTTTGGGCTAGGGTGTTGGGGCTTGAGTAATGTTCCCAGTCTATGTTTGGGTAGTTGAAGTCACCCAATATGATGGTGTTTGGAGAGACATTCATACTCTCCAGTGTCTTCAGGAAGGCTGTGTGGGTTTCCTGAGTTTGAGAAGGTGGTCTGTAGCATGTTACAAACTGTAGGGCAGTTTTACCTATGGTTAATTGCACCTGGATGGTCTCCAATGCTTCGTGCATTGCCACTAACCTGGAGGTGTGGGTATCCTTTATGAATATGGATACTCCCCCTCCTTTTGTGGTTCGGTCCAGATTTTGGGGCCGGCATGATATGAGGTATAACCTGATAGTGCTGGGGTGCTCTCAGGAGCCTTGAACCAGGTTTCAGTCACAGCACAGACATTGATGTTCTCCATACTGAGGAGGCCTTCGAGGGCGTGCATCTTGAGGTTTAGACTTCTGGCATTGAGCAGTATTACCCTTAGTTTTTCTCCATTTTTGTTTTCTAGGGCAGTAGGTTTATCATTTGAGCCTTGCCTAAAAAAGGCACTATGGGGGTGGCAAGAGCCTTTGCCAATATCCGGAAGCCCAGGGGTGACAGGTGCAAGCCGTCCCTTGCGAAGCAGCGTGGCTTGTCAAGCATGTCATCCCAGGCAGACAGACATTGGATCCCCTTAGAATGACACCAGTAATTAAGCCAATTATTAAAGCTGATCGTTTTGTCTCTGTATTGTGGAATCATTCTTGGTGTGGGTAGGATACTGCTCAGGGTCAGGGTCATACCAGCCTGGGCTACATAATCTGAGAGCTCCTCTATGTCTCTTTTCATGTAGTCCAAGGAGGTACGTCTCAGGTCGTTCACACCGGCATGGACAATGACTGAGTCATACTTGTACTTGCTGTGGAGTGACCTGAGTGCTTGTGTTATGTGGCGGATTCTAGCACCTGACAGGCAGCTTACTGTGATCTTTTCCTTGTTCATTCTGGTGAGTGGGACATCAGTGTGTCTGACTATGGAGTCACCTATAACAAGTGTGTCTGGCATTGTGTTTGGCCTTAAGGGCTGTGACTGTTTAGCACACTGACTTTGAGAACTATGTGTTGCATGTCTTATGTCTTGAGGTGGCAGTTGCTTGGGTGTCTGCTTTGGAGGCCTCTGTAGTTTTGGTAGATTTTTGATCAGTGCCTCCGAGTATGTCTTTGTGTGTTTATGTGTTTGTTTTGCAGTTGTGATAGTTCTATGTGAAACTGGGTTTGTGGTGTGCGTGGTTTCCTTCTCCTCCTGTCTGGTCTTGCCAGTCCTGAGTTGAGAGAGCTCGGCCTCCAGTTTGGCTATATAGTTGCATCTCTCACATGTATTTGTGTTTTGTGGGAGAAGGAGTGGGTTGTCTGTGTACATGAGGCAATTGTAACATTGCCTCAAGATGCCCAGATTCACCAGCTGAACAGGAGAGGACGCTAGCAACTGACCCTTCGACATGCTAGAAAAAGTGAAAAAGTTTGCTGTGTAACTGAGTCAGAAGGGACCTATAGGGAAATGGGTAATCAAGGGGATTCTAGGCTAATGTAGTACTTTGTTTAGTATACAAGTACTTTACCTACATAAAAATGCTTTAGGAGCAAGTGCTGAGCTTTACCTATATAAAAATGCTTTAGGAGCAAGTGCTGAGCTTTTGAGATAGAGAATAGACTGTTTAGATTGCAAGTAGAGACGTTCTAAGGGAAAAACTGAAAAGCAGACTTTACGGAGCCAGAAATAGTTTAACCTTGTTTAACCAGTGCTGCCCGATGGTGCTCTATAGGCAACTCCGCGCTAAATCACGCGAAAGCGCGCTAAAGCGGGCTTTATAGCAGGGGGTTGAAAAGAGCTAGGAATTGATCCAAAATGGCCAACAGACTACAAGTTTCTGGCTGGAACCACTGCTCCAGGGACAAATAGGCTGCTCAGTGCTCCCCACTCCCACTGGCGAACAAAGAAGCTTCCCCCTATCCAAACAAGGATATGGAATAGCACAGGAACCAAGCCAAAGCCCAGAGATCAGCAAACTCTGAAGACTGGACTATTCTAGTTCAGTAAGGTGGAAAAACAAGATTTTTTTTTTTTTGCAGAAAACAGAGGAAAAACAGACAGTAAATGCTATAAATGCTTTTAAACGGCTAGCGCACTTGAGTGTGCTAGCCTACAGGTAAAATTAAACAACAAATAACTTTTTTAAAAGTGCAAAACAGTTAATCAACACAAAAACAGTTTAAATAGAATGCAGAGCTGTATAAACAGGTGAAAATGCAGTCGCTAAGCAGTAAATAATCAAAAAGCCAGAAAAAAATACTTAAATCAGGAAAAAGTCACTCTTTTGCTCTCTGCTGCTTGTAGAACTCTGCAGGACACCATGAGGAGCTGTGCTAAGTTAAATACAAGCAAAAAAGCATGCTAAAGCGGGCTTTATTACAGGGGGCTGAAAAGAGCTAGGAATTGACCCAAAATGGCCAATAGACTACCAGTTTCTGGCTGGAACCACTCCTCTAGGGACAAACAGGCCGCTCAGTGCTCCCCACTCCCACTGGTGAACAAAGACGCTTCCTTTTATCCAAATAAGGATATGGAATAGCACAGGAACCAAGACGAAGCCCAGAGGTCAGCAAACTCTGAAGACTGGACTATTCTTGTTCAGTAAGGCGGGAAAACAAGATTTTTTTTTTTTTTTTTTTCTTTTTTGCAGAAAACAGAAGAAAAACAGACAGTAAATGCTATAAATGCTTTTAAACAGCTAGGGCACTTGAGTGTGTTAGCCTACAGGTAAAATTAAGCAACAAATAACTTTTTTAAAAGTGCAAAACAGTTAATCAACACAAAAAACAGTTTAAATAGAATGCAGAGCTGTATGAACAGGCGAAAAAGCAGTCGCTAAGCAGTAAATAATCAAAAAGCCAGAAAAAATACTTAAATCAGGAAAAAGTCACTCTTTTGCTCTCTGCTGCTTGTAGAACTCTGCAGGACACCACGAGGAGCTGTGTTGAGTTGAATACAAGCTTAAAGCGCTAAAGCGGGCTTTATTACAGGGGGCTGAAAAGAGTTAGGAATTAACCCAAAATGGCCAATAGACTACAAGTTTCTGGCTGGAACCACTCCTCTAGGGACAAATAGGCCGCTCAGTGCTCCCCACTCCCACTGGTGAACAAAGACGCTTCCTTTTATCCAAATAAGGATATGGAATAGCACAGGAACCAAGACAAAGCCCAGAGATCAGCAAACTCTGAAGACTGGACTATTCTAGTTCAGTAAGGCGGGAAAACAAGATTTTTTTTTTTTTTTTTTTTTTCTTTTTTTTTTTTGCAGAAAACAGACAGTAAATGCTATAAATGCTTTTAAGCGGCTAGCGCACTTGAGTGTGTTAGCCTACAGGTAAAATTAAGCAACAACTAACTTTTTAAAAGTGCAAAACAGTTAATCAACACAAAAACAGTTTAAATAGAATGCAGAGCTGTTTAAACAGGCTAAAATGCAGTCGCTAAGCAGTAAATAATCAAAAAGCCAGAAAAAATACTTAAATCAGTTATAGCAAATACAGTTATAACAAATGCTCTGAAATATACTGTATATTTCCAAAATGTTTGAGAAGGACAGTCAGAACACAAGAAGGTTTAGGCGAAAGAGAAAAAAAAAAAAAAGTTTTGTTTTACTTTTTGAAAGGGAAAAAGGAGGAACAGAAGGCCTTATCAAATGTTCTCTCTGTATTAAGCAGAATGAGCTAATGACACTAGACTGGGAGGTGTGTCACAGTAGGGGCGGGCAACTGCAAAGCCACCAAGTATAAGTATAAGCAAGACACCAACAGGGAGGGTGGGACAAAATAGCCTACAAGACAGCAAGCACTAACAGAGACAAATGAAAGTTTTTAAACAGATAAGTATTTGTGAAGATACTGAATAGACAAAGTGCTTTATATATATTTAATTGTAAAAAGAGTAATCTGTAAAAATAATCAAAAAACTCAAGATACTTATATTTTGTAGCTCAGTTGCAGTCAACAACCTCTCTAGTCTACACTGTGTGCAAAAGACAGAAACTTTTTTTTTTACAAGAACACAAAAGAACCAGCCCCCACTAGCCAAGAGATAATTACACAGAAGAGATGTTTCAGTTTACACAATAGCCTACAAGACAGCAAGCACTAACAGAGACAAATGAAAGTTTTTAAACAGATAAGGATTTGTGAAGATACTGAATAGCCAAAGTGCTTTATATATATTTAATTGTAAAAACAGTAATCTGTAAAAATAATCAAAAAACTCAAGATACTTATATTTTGTAGCTCAGTTGCAGTCAACAACCTCGACTTGAAGGGGTGTTTTAGAGTTTCACAGTAGAGTTCAGTGGGATACGTTGATCCTTCCAATAGAATGAGGGGGTTTAAGGTTACTTTATTTGAAGGGGGGTTTTAGGGTTTCACAGTAGAGTTAAGTGGGATACATTGCTGCTTCCAACAGAACAAGAGGTTTTAGGGTTACTTTATTTGAAAGGGTGTTTTAGAGTTTCACAGTAGAGTTCAGTGGAATACGTTGATCCTTCCAACAGAATGAGGGGGTTTAGGGTTGCTTTATTTGAAGGGGTGTTTTAGAGTTTCAGTGTAGAGTTCAGTGGGATACGTAGATCCTTCCAATGAAACATGGGGCATTATGGTTACTTTACTTGAAGGGGGGTTTTAGAGTTTCACAGGAGAGTTCATTGGAATACACTGATACTTCCAACAGAACGAGGGGCTTTAGGGTTACTTTACTTGAATGGGTGTTTTAGAGTTTCACAGTAGAGTTAAGTGGGATACATTGATGCTTCTTACAGAACGAGGGGGTTTAGGGTTACTTTATTTGAAGGTTTGTTTTAGAGTTTCATAGTAGACTTCAGTGGGATACATTGATCCCTGCAATAGAATGAGGGGGTTTAGGGTTACTTTATTTGGTGGGGGTTTTATGGTTTCACAGTAGAGTTAAGTGGGATACGTTGCTCCTTCCAATAGAACAAGGGGGTGTAAAGTTACTTAATTTGAAGGGGTGTTTTTGAGTTTCACAGTAGAGTTAAGTGGGTTACGTTGATCCTTCGAAAAGAACAAGGGGGTTTAGGGTTACTTTATTTGAAGGGGGGTTTAAGAGTTTCACAGTAGCGTTTAGTGGGAAACATTGATCCTTCCAACAGAACCAAGGGGTTTGGGGTTGTTTTATTTGAAGGGGTGTTTTAGAGTTTCACAGTAGAGTTCAGTGGGATACATTGATCCTTCCAACAGAACGCAAAGTTTTAGCGTTACTTTATTTGAAGGGGTTTTTTAGAGTTTCACAGTAGAGTTCAGTGGGATACGTTGATCCTTCCAACTGAACGAGGGGATTTAGGGTTACTTTATTTGAAGGGGTGTTTTAGAGTTTCACAGTAGAGTTCAGTGGGATACGCTGATCCTTCTAACTGAACGAGGGGGTTTAGTGTTACCTTATTTGAAGGGGTGTTTTAAAGTTTCACAGTAGAGTTCATTGCTATACGTTGATCCTTCCAATGGAATGAGGGGCTTTAGGGTTACTTTATTTGCAGGGGTGTTTTAGAGTTTCACAGTAGAGTTCAGTGGGATACGTTGATCCTTGCAATAGAATGAGGGGGTTTAGGGTTACTTTATTTGAAGTTGGGTTCTATAGTTTCACAGTAGGATTAAGTGGGGTACGTTGATCCTTCCAACAGAACCAGGGGGTGTAGGGTGTCATTATTTGAAGGGTTGTTTTAGAGTTTCGCAGTAGAGTTAAATGGGATATGATGATGTTATAACAAAACAAGGGGGTTTAGGGTTATTTTATTTGAAGGGGTCATTTAGAGTTTCACAGTAGCGTTTAGTGGGATACGTTGATCCTTCCAGCAGAACGAAGGGGTTTAGGGTTATTTTATTTGAAGGGGTTTTTTAGAGTTTCACAGTACAGTTCAGTGGGATACATAAATCCTTCCAATGGAACGTGGGGGTTTAGGGTTACTTTACTTAAAGGGAGTTTTAGAGTTCCACAGTAGAGCTCATTGGGATACATTGATCCTTCCAACAGAACGAGGGGCTTTAGGGTTACTTTGCTTGAAGGGGTGTTTTAGAGTTTCATAGTAGAGTTTAGTGGGATACGTTGATCCTTCCAGCAGAACAAGGGGGTTTAGGGTTACTTTATTTAAAAGGGAGTTTTAGAGTTTCACAGTAGAGTTCAGTGGGATACTTTGATCCTTCCATCAGAATGAAGGGGGTTAGGGTTACTTTATTTGAAGGGGTGTTTTAGAGTTCCACAGTAGAGTTAAGTGGGATACATTGATCCTTCCAACAGAACGAGGGGGTTTAGGGTTACTTTATTTGAAGGGGTGTTTTAGAGTTTCACAGTTGAGTTCAGTGGAATACGTTGATCTTTCCAACAGAATGAGGGGCTTTAGGGTTACTTTATTTGAAGGGGTGTTTTAGAGACTCACAGTAGAGTTCAGTGGGATACATTGATCCTTCCAACAGAATGAGGGGGTTTAGGGTTACTTTATTTGAAAAGGTGTTTTAGAGTTTCACAGTAGAGTTCAGTGGGATACGTTGTTCCTCCCAAAAGAACGAGAGGGTTTAGGGTTACTTTATTTGAAGAGGTGTTTTAGAGTTTAACAGCAGAGTTCAGTGGGATACGTTGATCCTTCCAACAGAACGAGGGGGTTTAGGGTTACTTTATTTGAAGGGGTGTGTTATAGTTTCACAGTAGAGGTCAGTGGATACGATCATCCTTCCAACAGAACAAATGGGTTCAGGGTTACTTTATTTGAAGGGGTGTTTTAGAGTTTCACAGTAGTGTTCAGTGTGATACGTTGATCCATCCAACAGAATGAGGGGGTTAAGGGTTACTTTATTTGAAGGGGTGTTTTAGAGTTTCACAGTAGAGTTAAGAGGGATACGTTGATCCTTCCAACAGAACGATTGGGTTTAGGGTTACTTTATTTGAAGGGGTGTTTTAGAGTTTCACAGTAGAATTAAGTGGGATACGTTGATCATTCTAACAGAATGAGGGGGTTTATGCTTACTTTATTTGAAGGGGTGTTTTAGAGTTTCACAGTAGAGTTTAGTGCGATATGTTGATCCTTCCAACAGAACGAGGGGGTTTACGGTTACTTTATTTGAAGGGGTGTTTTAGAATTTCACTGTAGAGTTCAGTGGGATACATAGATCCTTCGAATGGAACGTGGGGGTTTAGGGTGACTTTACTTGAAGGGGGGGTTTTAGAGTTTCACAGTAGAATTCAGTGGGATACATTGATCCTTCCAACAGAACAAGGGGGTTTAGGGTTACTTTATTTGAAGGGGTGTTTTAGAGTTTCACAGGAGAGTTCAGTGGGATACGTTGATCCTTCCAATAGAATGAGGGGGTTTAAGTTACTTTATTTGAAGGGGGGTTCTAGGGTTTCACAGTAGATTTAACTGGGATACATTGCTGCTTCCAACAGAACAAGAGGTTTTAGGGTTACTTTATTTGAAAGGGTGTTTTAGAGTTTCACAGTAGAGTTCAGTGGAATACTTTGATCCTTCCAACAGAATGAGGGAGTTTAGGGTTGCTTTATTTGAAGGGGTGTTTTAGAGTTTCAGTATAGAGTTCAGTGGATACGTAGATCCTTCCAATAAAACATGGGGCTTTATAGCTACTTTACTTGAAGGGGGTTTTAGAGTTTCACAGGAGAGTTCATTGCAAAACACTGATACTTCCAACAGAACGAGGGGCTTTAGGGTTACTTTACTTGAAGGGGTATTTTAGAGTTTCACAGTAGAGTTCAGTGGCATACTTTGATCTTTCCAGCAGAATGAGGGGGGGGTTAGGGTTACTTTATTTGAAGGGATGTTTTAGAGTTTCACAGTAGAGTTTGGTGGGATACATTGATCCTTCCAACAGAATGCAAAGTTTTAGCATTACTTAATTTAAAGGGGTGTATTAGAGTTTCACAGTAGAGTTCAGTGGGATACATTGATATTTCCAACAGAACGAGGTGGTTTAGGGTTACTTTATTTGAAAGGGTGTTTTATAGTTTCACAGTAGAGTTCATTGCTATACGTTGATCCTTCCAACAGAACGAGGGGCTTTTGGGTTACTTTATTTGAAGGGGTGTTTTAGAGTTTCACAGTAGAGTTCGGTGGAATACATTGATCTTTCCAACAGAACAAGGGGATTTAGGGTTACTTTATTTGAAGGGGTGTGTTAGAGTTTCACAGTAGGGTTAAGTGGGATACGTTGATCCTTCCAACAGAACCAGGGGGTGTAGGGTGACATTATTTGAAGGGGTGTTTTAGAGTTTCGCAGTAGAGTTAAGTGGGATATGTTGATCCTTATAACAAAACAAGGGGGTTTAGGGTTACTTTATTTGAAGGGGTCATTTAGAGTTTCACAGTAGTGTTCAGTGGGATACGTTGATCCTTCCAACAGAATGAAGGGGTTTAGGGTTACTTTATTTGAAGGGGTGTTTTAGAGATTCACAGTAGAGTTCAGTGGGATACGTTGATTATTCCAACAGAACAGGGGGTTTAGGGTTACTTTATTTGAAGGGGGGTTTTAGAGTTTCACAGTAGAGTTCAGTGGGACACATTGATCCTTCCAGCAGAACGAGGGGGTTTAGGGTTACTTTATTTGAAGGGGTGTTTTAGAGTTTCACAGTAGAGTTCAGTGGGATATGTTGATACTTCCAACATAATGAGGGGTTTTAGGGTTACTTTATTTAAAGGGGTGTTTTAGTGTTTCACAGTAGAGTTCAGTGGGATACGTTGATCCTTCCAACAGGATGAGGGACGTTATGTATATTTTATTTGAAGGGGTGTTTTAGAGTTTTACAGTAGAGTTAGGAGGGATACGTTGATCCTTCCAACAGAACGAGGGGGTTTAGAGTTATTTTATTTGAAGGGGTGTTTTAGAGTTTCACAGTAGAGTTCAGTGCGATACGTTGATCGTTCCAATAGAACGAGGGAGTTTAGGGTTATTTTATTTGAAGTGGGGGTTTTAGAGTTTCACAGTATAGTTAAGTGTGATACGTTGATCCTTCCAACAGAATGAGGGGTTTATTGTTACTTTATTTGAAGGGGTGTTTTAGAGTTTCACAGTAGAGTTAAGTGGGATACATTCATCCTTCCAACAGAACACGGGTGTTTTGGGTTAGTTTATTTGAAGGGGTGTTTTATAGTTTCACAGTAGAGTTAAGAGGGATACGTTGATCCTTCCAACAGAACAAGGGGGTTTAGGGTTACTTTATTTGAAGAGGTGTTTTAGAATTTCACAGTAGGGTTAAGTGGGATACGTTGATCCTTCCAACAGAACCAGGGGGTGTAGGGTGACATTAGTTGAAGGGATGTTTTAGAGTTTCACAGTAGAGTTCGGTGGGATACATTGATCCTTCCAACAGAACGCAAAGTTTTAGCATTACTTCATTTAAAGGGGTGTATTAGAGTTTCACAGTAGAGTTCAGTGGGATACATTGATCCTTCCAACAGAACGAGGGGGTTTAGGGTTACTTTATTTGAAAGGGTGTTTTAGAGTTTCACAGTAGAGTTCATTGCTATACGTTGATCCTTCCAACAGAACGAGGGGCTTTTGGGTTACTTTATTTGAAGGGGTGTTTTAGAGTTTCACAGTAGAGTTCGGTGGGATACGTTGATCCTTCCAACAGAACAAGGGGGTTTAGGGTTACTTTATTTGAAGGGGTGTGTTAGAGTTTCACAGTAGGGTTAAGTGGGATACGTTGATCCTTCCAACAGAACCAGGGCGTGTAGGGTGACATTATTTGAAGGGGTGTTTTAGAGTTTTGCAGTAGAGTTAAGTGGGATATGTTGATCCTTATAACAAAACAAGGGGGTTTAGGGTTACTTTATTTGAAGGGGTCATTTAGAGTTTTACAGTAGTGTTCAGTGGGATACGTTGATCCTTCCAACAGAATGAAGGGGTTTAGGGTTACTTTATTTGAAGGGGTGTTTTAGAGATTCACAGTAGAGTTCAGTGGGATACGTTGATTATTCCAACAGAACAGGGGGTTTAGGGTTACTTTATTTGAAGGGGGTTTTAGAGTTTCACAGTAGAGTTCAGTGGGACACATTGATCCTTCCAACAGAACGAGGGGGTTTAGGGTTACTTTATTTGAAGGGGTGTTTTAGAGTTTCACAGTAGAGTTCAGTGGGATATGTTGATACTTCCAACATAATGAGGGGTTTTAGGGTTACTTTATTTAAAGGGGTGTTTTAGAGTTTCACAGTAGAGTTCAGTGGGATACGTTGATCCTACCAACAGGATGAGGGACTTTATGTTTACTTTATTTGAAGGGGTGTTTTAGAGTTTTACAGTAGAGTTAGGAGGGATACGTTGATCCTTCCAACAGAACAAGGGGGTTTAGAGTTATTTTATTTGAAGGGGTGTTTTAGAGTTTCACAGTAGAGTTCAGTGGGATACGTTGATCCTTCCAATAGAACGAGGGAGTTTAGGGTTATTTTATTTGAAGTGGGGGTTTTAGAGTTTCACAGTATAGTTAAGTGTGATACGTTGATCCTTCCAACAGAACGAGGGGTTTATTGTTACTTTATTTGAAGGGGTGTTTTAGAGTTTCACAGTAGAGTTAAGTGGGATACATTCATCCTTCCAACAGAACAAGGGGGTTTTGGGTTACTTTATTTGAAGGGGTGTTTTAGAGTTTCACAGTAGAGTTAAGTGGGATACATTCATCCTTCCAACAGAACAAGGGGGTTTTGGGTTACTTTATTTGAAGGGGTGTTTTATAGTTTCACAGTAGAGTTAAGAGGGATACGTTGATCCTTCCAACAGAACAAGGGGGTTTAGGGTTACTTTATTTGAAGAGGTGTTTTAGAATTTCACAGTAGAGTTAAGTGGGATACATTGATCCTTCCAACAGAATGAGGGGGTTTAGGTTTACTTTATTTGAAGGGGTGTTTTAGAGGTTCACAGTAGAGGTCAGTGGGATACATTGATCCTTCCAATAGAAGAGGGGGTTTTGGGTTACTTTATTTGAAGGGGTGTTTTAGAGTTTCACAGTAGTGTTAAGAGGGATACGTTTATCCTTCCATCAGAACGAGGGGGTTTAGGGTTACATTTTTTGAAGGGAGGTTTTAGAGTTGCACAGTAGACTTCAGTGGGATACGTAGATCCTTCCAATGGAACATGGGGGTTTAGGGTTACTTTACTTAAAGGGTGTTTTAGAGTTCCACAGTAGAGTTCATTGGGATACGTTGATCCTTCCAACAGAACAAGGGGCTTTAGGGTTACTTTACTTGAAGGGGTGTTTTAGAGTTTCATAGTAGAGTTTAGTGGGATACGTTGATCCTTCCAGCAGAATGAGGGGGTTTAGGGTTACTTTATTTAAAAGGGAGCTTTAGAGTTTCACAGTAGAGTTCAGTGGGATACTTTGATCCTTCCATCAGAGTGAGGGGGTTTAGGGTTACTTTATTTGAAGGGGTGTTTTAGAGTTCCGCAGTAGAGTTAAGTGGGATACATTGATCCTTCAAACAGAACGAGGGGGTTTACGGTTACTTTATTTGAAGGGGTGTTTTAGAGTTTCACAGTTGAGTTCAGTGGAATACGTTGATTCTTCCAACAGAACGAGGGGGTTTAGAGTTACTTTATTTGAAGGGGTGTTTAAGAGTTTCACAGTAGAGTTCAGTGGGATACGTTGATCCTTCCAACAGAACGAGGGAGTTTAGGGTTACTTTATTTGAAGGGGTGTTTTAGAGTTTCAAATTAGAGTTAAGTGGGTACATTGATCCTTCCAAAGGAATGAGGAGGTTTAGGGTTACTTTATTTGAAGGGGTGTTTTAGATTTTCACAGTAGAGTTCAGTGGGATACGTTGATCTTTCCAACAGAACGAGGGGGTTTAGTGATACTTTATTTTAAGGGGTATTTTAGAGTTTCACAGTAGAGTTAAGTGGGATACATTGATCCTTCCAACAGAACACAATGTTTTAGCGTTACTTTATTTGAAGGGGGTTTTTAGAGTTTCACAGTACAGTTCAGTGGGATACATAGATCCTTCCAATGGAACATGGGGGTTTAAGGTTACTTTACTTAAAGGGTGTTTTAGAGTTTCACAGTAGCGTTTAATGGGAAATGTTGATCCTTCCAACAGAACCAAGGGGTTTGGGGTTGTTTTATTTGAAAGGGTGTTTTAGAGTTTCACAGTAGAGTTCAGTGGGATACATTGATCCTTCCAACAGAAAGCAAAGTTTTAGCGTTACTTTATTTGAAGGGGTTTTTTAGAGTTTCACAGTAGAGTTCAGTGGGATACGTTGATCCTTCCAACTGAATGAGGGGATTTAGGGTTACTTTATTTGAAGGGGTGTTTTAGAGTTTCACAGTAGAGTTCAGTGGGATACGCTGATCCTTCTAACTGAACGAGGGGGTTTAGTGTTACCTTATTTGAAGGGGTGTTTTAAAGTTTCACAGTAGAGTTCATTGCTATACGTTGATCCTTCCAACAGAATGAGGGGCTTTTGGGTTACTTTATTTGCAGGGGTGTTTTAGAGTTTCACAGTAGAGTTCAGTGGGATACGTTGATCCTTGCAATAGAACGAGGGGGTTTAGGGTTACTTTATTTGAAGGGGGTTTTAGAGTTTCACAGTAGGGTTAAGTGGGATACGTTGATCCTTCCAACAGAACCAGGGGGTGTAGGGTGACATTATTTGAAGGGGTGTTTTAGAGTTTCGCAGTAGAGTTAAGTGGGATATGTTGATGTTATAACAAAACAAGGGGGTTTAGGGTTACTTTATTTGAAGGGGTGTTTTAGAGGTTCACAGTAGAGGTTAGTGAGATATGTTGATCCTTCCAACAGAACAAGAGGGTTTAGGGTTATTTTATTTGAAGGGGTCATTTAGAGTTTCACAGTAGTGTTCAGTGGGATACGTTGATCCTTCCAGCAGAACAAAGGGGTTTAGGGTTACTTTATTTGAAGGGGTGTTTTAGAGTTTCACAGTACAGTTCAGTGGGATACATAGATCCTTCCAATGGAACGTGGGGGTTTAGGGTTACTTTACTTAAAGGGTGTTTTAGAGTTCCACAGTAGAGTTCATTGGGATACGTTGATCCTTCCAACAGAACGAGGGGCTTTAGGGTTACTTTACTTGAAGGGGTGTTTTAGAGTTTCATAGTAGAGTTTAGTGGGATACGTTGATCCTTCCAGCAGAACAAGGGGGTTTAGGGTTACTTTATTTAAAAGGGAGTTTTAGAGTTTCACAGTAGAGTTCAGTGGGATACTTTGATCCTTCCATCAGAATGAAGGGGGTTAGGGTTACTTTATTTGAAGGGGTGTTTTAGAGTTCCACAGTAGAGTTAAGTGGGATACATTGATCCTTCCAACAGAATGAGGGGGTTTAGGGTTACTTTATTTGAAGGGGTGTTTTAGAGTTTCACAGTTGAGTTCAGTGGAATACGTTGATCTTTCCAACAGAATGAGGGGCTTTAGGGTTACTTTATTTGAAGGGGTGTTTTAGAGACTCACAGTAGAGTTCAGTGGGATACATTGATCCTTCCAACAGAACGAGGGGGTTTAGGGTTACTTTATTTGAAAAGGTGTTTTAGAGTTTAACAGCAGAGTTCAGTGGGATACGTTGATCCTTCCAACAGAACGAGGGGGTTTAGGACTACTTTATTTGAAGGGGTGTTTTAGAGACTCACAGTAGAGTTCAGTGGATACGATCATCCTTCCAACAGAACAAATGGGTTCAGGGTTACTTTATTTGAAGGGGTGTTTTAGAGTTTCACAGTAGTGTTCAGTGTGATACGTTGATCCATCCAACAGAATGAGGGGGTTAAGGGTTGCTTTATTTGAAGGGGTGTTTTTGAGTATCACAGTACAGTTAAGAGGGATACGTTGATCCTTCCAACAGAATGATTGGGTTTAGGGTTACTTTATTTGAAGGAGTGTTTTAGAGTTTCACAGTAGAGTTTAGTGGGATACATTGATCCTTCCAACAGAACAAGGGAATTTAGTGTTACTTTATTTGAAGGGGTGTTTTAGAGTTTCACAGTAGAGTTAAGTGGGATACGTTGATCCTTCCAACAGACCAAGGGAATTTAGTGTTACTTTATTTGAAGGGGTGTTTTAGAGATTCACAGTAGAATTAACTGGGATACGTTGATCATTCTAACAGAATGAGGGGGTTTATGCTTACTTTATTTGAAGGGGTGTTTTAGAGTTTCACAGTAGAGTTTAGTGCGATACGTTGATCCTTCCAACAGAACGAGGGGGTTTAGGGTTACTTTATTTGAAGGGGTGTTTTAGAGTTTCACTGTAGAGTTCAGTGGGATACATAGATCCTTCAAATGGAACGTGGGGGTTTAGGGTGACTTTACTTGAAGGGGGGTTTTAGAGTTTCACAGTAGAGTTCATTGGAATACATTGATACTTCCAACAGAACAAGGGGGTTTAGGGTTACTTTACTTGAAGGGGTGTTTTAGAGTTTCACAGTAGAGTTCAGTGGGATACGTTGATCCTTCCAATAGAATGAGGGGGTTTAAGTTTACTTTATTTGAAGGGGGGTTTTAGGGTTTCACAGTAGAGTTAAGTGGGATACATTACTGCATCCAACAGAACAAGAGGTTTTAGGGTTACTTTATTTGAAAGGGTGTTTTAGAGTTTCACAGTAGAGTTCAGTGGAATACGTTGATCCTTCCAACAGAATGAGGGGGTTTAGGGTTGCTTTATTTGAAGGGGTGTTTTAGAGTTTCAGTGTAGAGTTCAGTGGGATACGTAGATCCTTCCAATGAAACATGGGGCATTATGGTTACTTTACTTGAAGGGGGGTTTTAGAGTTTCACAGGAGAGTTCATTGGAATACACTGATACTTCCAACAGAACGAGGGGCTTTAGGGTTACTTTACTTGAATGGGTGTTTTAGAGTTTCACAGTAGAGTTAAGTGGGATACGTTGATCCTTCTTTCAAAACGAGGGGGTTTAGGGTTACTTTATTTGAAGGTTTGTTTTAGAGTTTCATAGTAGAGTTCAGTGGGATACATTGATCCCTCCAATAGAATGAGGGGGTTTAGGGTTACTTTATTTGAAGGGGGTTTTATGGTTTCACAGTAGAGTTAAGTGGGATACGTTGCTCCTTCCAACAGAACAAGGGGGTGTAGAGTTACTTAATTTGAAGGGGTGTTTTTGAGTTTCACAGTAGAGTTAAGTGGGTTACGTTGATCCTTCGAAAAGAACAAGGGGGTTTAGGGTTACTTTATTTGAAGGGGGGTTTAAGAGTTTCACAGTAGCGTTTAGTGGGAAATGTTGATCCTTCCAACAGAACCAAGGGGTTTGGGGTTATTTTATTTGAAGGCGTGTTTTAGAGTTTCATAATAGAGTTCAGTGGGATACATTGATCCTTCCAACAGAACAAGGGGCTTTAGGGTTTCTTTATTTGAAGGGGTGTGTTAGAGTTTCACAGCAGAGTTCAGTGGGTTACTATGATCCTTCCAAGAGAACAAAGGGTTTTAGGGTTTATTTAAAGGGGTGTTTTAGAGTTTCACAGTATAGTTAAGTGGGATACGTTGTTCATTCCAAAAGAACGAGGGGTTTAGGGTTACTTTATTTGAAGGGGTGTTTTAGAGTTTCACAGTAGAGTTCAGTGGGATACGTTTATCCTTCCAACAGAACGAGGGGGTTTAGGGTTACTTTATTTGAAGGGGTGTTTTAGACTTTCAGAGTAGAGTTAAGTGGGATACGTTGATCCTTCCAACAGAACGAGGGAGTTTAGGGTTACTTTATTTGAAGGGGTGTTTTAGAGTTTCAAATTAGAGTTAAGTGGGTACATTGATCCTTCCAAAGGAATGAGGAGGTTTAGGGTTACTTTATTTGAAGGGGTGTTTTAGATTTTCACAGTAGAGTTCAGTGGGATACGTTGATCTTTCCAACAGAACGAGGGGGTTTAGTGATACTTTATTTTAAGGGGTATTTTAGAGTTTCACAGTAGAGTTAAGTGGGATACGTTGATCCTTCCAACAGAATGACGGGGTTTAGGGTTACTTTATTTGAAGGGGTGTTTTAGAGTTTCAAGGTAGAGTTCAGTGGGATACGTTGATCCTTCCAACAGAACGAGGGGATTTAGGTTTACTTTATTTGAAGGGGATTTTTAGAGTTTCACAGTAGAGTTAAGTGGGATACGTTGATACTTCCAACAGAACAAGTGGGTTTAGGTTTACTTTATTTGAAGGGGTGTTTTAGAGTTTCACAGTAGAGTTAAGTGGGATACGTTGATCCTTCCAACAGAATGAGTGGGTTTAGGGTTACTTTATTTTGAAGGGGTGTTTTAGATTTTCACAGTAGAGTTCAGTGGGATACGTTGATCTTTCCAACAGAATGAGGGGGTTTAGTGATACTTTATTTTAAGGGGTATTTTAGAGTTTCACAGTAGAGTTAAGTGGGATACGTTGATCCTTCCAACAGAATGATGGGGTTTAGGGTTACTTTATTTGAAGGGGTGTTTTAGAGTTTCAAGGTAGAGTTCAGTGGGATACGTTGATCCTTCCAACAGAACGAGGGGATTTAGGTTTACTTTATTTGAAGGGGGGTTTTAGAGTTTCACAGTAGAGCTAAGTGGGATACCTTAATCCTTCTAACAGAACAAGGGGGTTTACAGTACTTTATTTGAATGGGTGTTTTATAGTTTCACAGTTGAGTTCAGTGGAATACATTGATCCTTCCAACAGAATGCAAAGTTTTAGCGTTACTTTATTTGAAGGGGTTTTTAGAGTTTCACAGTAGAGTTCAGTGGGATACGTTGATCCTTCTAACTGAACGAGGAGGCTTAGTGTTACTTTATTTGAAGGGGTGTTTTAAAGTTTCACAGTAGAGTTCATTGCTATACGTTGATCCTTCCAACAGAACGATGGGCTTTTGGGTTACTTTATTTGCAGGGGTGTTTTAGAGTTTCACAGTAGAGTTCAGTGGGATACATTGATCCTTGCAATTGAATGAGGGGGTTTAGGGTTTCTTTATTTGAAGGGGGGTTTTAGAGTTTCACAGTAGGGTTAAGTGGGATACGTTGAGCCTTCCAACAGAACCAGGGGGAGTAGGGTGACATTATTTGAAGGGGTGTTTTAGAGTTTCGCAGTAGAGTTAAGTGGGATATGTTGATGTTATAACAAAACGAGGGGGTTTAGGGTTACTTTATTTGAAGGGGTGTTTTAGAGGTTCACAGTAGAGGTTAGTGAGATATGTTGATCCTTCCAACAGAACAAGAGGGTTTAGGGTTACTTTATTTGAAGGGGTCATTTAGAGTTTCACAGTAGTGTTCAGTGGGATACGTTGATCCTTCCAACAGAACAAAGGGGTTTAGGGTTACTTTATTTGAAGGGGTGTTTTAGAGTTTCACAGTAGAGTTCAGTGGGATACGTTGATCATTCCAACAGAACAAGGGGTTTAGGGTTACTTTATTTGAAGGGGAGTTTTAGAGTTTCACAGTAGAGTTCAGTGGGACACATTGATCCTTCCAATAGAATGAGGCGCTTTAGGGTTACTTTATTTGAAGGGGTGTTTTAGAGTTTCACAGTAGAGTTCAGTGGGATACGTTGATCCTTCTAACTGAACGAGGAGGTTTAGTGTTACTTTATTTGAAGGGGTGTTTTAAAGTTTCACAGTAGAGTTCATTGCTATACGTTGATCCTTCCAACAGAACGATGGGCTTTTGGGTTACTTTATTTGCAGGGGTGTTTTAGAGTTTCACAGTAGAGTTCAGTGGGATACGTTGATCCTTGCAATTGAATGAGGGGGTTTAGGGTTTCTTTATTTGAAGGGGGGTTTTAGAGTTTCACAGTAGGGTTAAGTGGGATACATTGAGCCTTCCAACAGAACCAGGGGGAGTAGGGTGACATTATTTGAAGGGGTGTTTTAGAGTTTCGCAGTAGAGTTAAGTGGGATATGTTGATGTTATAACAAAACGAGGGGGTTTAGGGTTACTTTATTTGAAGGGGTGTTTTAGGGGTTCACAGTAGTGAGATATGTTGATTCTTCCAACAGAACAAGAGGGTTTAGGGTTACTTTATTTGAAGGGGTCATTTAGAGTTTCACAGTAGTGTTCAGTGGGATACATTGATCCTTCCAACAGAACAAAGGGGTTTAGGGTTACTTTATTTGAAGGGGTGTTTTAGAATTTCACAGTAGAGTTCAGTGGGATACGTTGATCATTCCAACAGAACAAGGGGTTTAGGGTTACTTTATTTGAAGGGGAGTTTTAGAGTTTCACAGTAGAGTTCAGTGGGACACATTGATCCTTCCAATAGAACGAGGCGGTTTAGGGTTACTTTATTTGAAGGGGTGTTTTAGAGTTTCACAGTAGAGTTCAGTGGGATACGTTGATCCTTCCAATAGAACAAGGGGGTTTAGGGTTACTTTATTTGAAAGGGTCGTTTAGAGTTTCACAGTAGTGTTCAGTGGGCTACGTTGATCCTTCCAACAGAATGAAGGGGTTTAGGGTACTTTATTTGAAGGGGTGTTTTAGAGTCTCACAGTAGAGTTCAGTGGGATACGTTGATAATTCCAACAGAACAGGGGGTTTAGGGTTACTTTATTTGAAGGGGGGTTTTTTGAGTTTCACAGTAGAGTTCTGTGGGACACATTGATCCTTCCAGGAGAACGAGGGGGTTTAGGGTTACTTTATTTGAAGAGGGGTTATAGAGTTTCACAGTAGGGTTAGGTGGGATACGTTGATCCTTCCAACAGAACCAGGGGGTGTATGGTGACATTATTTGAAGGGGTGTTTTAGAGTTTCACAGTAGAGTTAAGTGGGATATGTTGATGTTATAACAAAACAAGGGGGTTTAGGGTTACTTTATTTGAAGGGGTGTTTTAGAGGTTCACAGTAGAGGTTAGTGAGATATGTTGATCCTTCCAACAGAACAAGAGGGTTTAGGGTTATTTTATTTGAAGGGGTCATTTAGAGTTTCACAGTAGTGTTCAGTCGGATACGTTGATCCTTTCAGCAGAACAAAGGGGTTTATGGTTACTTTATTTGAAG
>NC_056750.1:65498269-65521825 GCF_019279795.1 Protopterus annectens | reverse complement strand
AACACCCCTGCAAATAAAGTAACCCAAAAGCCCATCGTTCTGTTGGAAGGATCAACGTATAGCAATGAACTCTACTGTGAAACTTTAAAACACCCCTTCAAATAAAGTAACACTAAACCTCCTCGTTCTGTTTGAAGGATCAACGTATAGCAATGAACTCTACTGTGAAACTTTAAAACACCCCTTCAAATAAAGTAACACTAAACCTCCTCGTTCAGTTAGAAGGATCAACGTATCCCACTGAACTCTACTGTGAAACTCTAAAAACCCCTTCAAATAAAGTAACGCTAAAACTTTGCATTCTGTTGGAAGGATCAATGTATTCCACTGAACTCAACTGTGAAACTATAAAACACCCATTCAAATAAAGTAACCGTAAACCCCCTTGTTCTGTTGGAAGGATCAAGGTATCCCACTTAGCTCTACTGTGAAACTCTAAAACACCCCTTCAAATAAAGTAACCCTAAACCCCCTCGTTCTGTTGGAAAGATCAACGTATGCCACTGAACTCTACTGTGAAACTCTAAAACACCCCTTCAAATAAAGTAACCCTAAACCCACTCGTTCTGTTGGAAGGATCAACGTATCCCACTTAACTCTACTGTGAAACTCTAAAACACCCCATCAAATAAAGTAACCCTAAACCCCCTCATTCTCATGGAAGGATCAATGTATCCCACTAAACTCTACTGTGAAACTCTAAAAAACAGTTCAGTGGAATTTTTGAAATTTACTCACAGTATGAGTAAAGTTGAAATTGATTATTTGGATGTGCATTTAGCCTTTAGTTTGGTTGATTCTAGATTGATATCTACTATTCATAGAAAAGCCACATTTTCCAATTCATATCTGAGTTATTCAAGCTGTCATCCTGACCATCAGAAGAAGGCAATAGTAAAAGGGCAGATGGTCAGGGCGGCGAGAATGACAAGTTTAGATGCTGATTTCATCAAAGAGCTTGATTTCATCAAGTTGATGTTTATTAGGCGGGGTTATCCAGTGGCACTGTGTGATTGTATAGCTGATGAAATAAAATTCAAAAGGGCTAATGGTGTTTACTGGGCTTTATTGCATGGTAAGCATGATATTAGAAATGGGCATGTTGAGGGCAATTTTGTTCCCATGGGTGAAACCATTCCTGGGAATGATGGTATTTGTGAACGGGATGGTGGTGACCATCCATTATATTTCATCACCACTTTCTCCTTTGATGCCCCTTATATTGTTGATATCATTATCAACAATTGGAAAGTTTTGAGAATGGATCAATCAGTTAGTGCGAAATTGGGGAGACCACCTAAATGTGTTTTTAGGAAAGGATTTTCTTTTAAGCAATTATTGGAAAAGAGTGATACTACACATACTATTTCTTATAGGAGTAAGGGTAATTTTAAGTGCGGTAGATGTAGTGTATGTCACCTGATTAATGTGACGGGTGCCGCATTTAAGTTAGCTGGAGTCACTGTTAGGGTTGGTGCCCATTTTGATTGTTACAGCACAAGTGTCGTGTATGCGGCTGTGTGCACACAGTGTCCAGCCTTCAATATTGGGAAGACCTGCAGGGCATTAAGAGATCGCATTATTGAGCATCAGTCTGATATTAGACTAAAGAAAAAAAACAATGCCCTGTACAGGCACATTGACACTAATAGTGGGCATCATTTTAAGTTTTGTGTGGTCCAGCAGATTATGGTAGACAAATTTGGAAGGAAAATGGACGTGCATTTAGATATAGGTGAGATGAAATGGCAGTTGAAACTTAATGCATTGGAATTTCCAGGCATTAATGACTGCATTTCTATTATGCCTATTTTAAAACTAAAAAATATATTGGGTTGAATTAGTTTACATTTAATTTGATACATCAAAGTACAGCATGTTTACATTTATCATTTAGTGTTGATATGAATAATATTTTTTTATTTTAGAATGCAGCACTTTATTCATATTTGGCAAAATGAATTTTTAACTTTTTATGTTTCATTTTGATGTTAACAGTGATACATTTTATATTCAGGTTTGGGGTTGTGTTTTTTTACTATGTATGCTGGCCTTCATATTGATTTAATTAATTAAGTTGATTATGTCAATTAAGTTATTATTCAATTGACTTGTGATGATGTCATTTTTAGGTGTGTATATAAGGTTGCTTTTATTTGTATTAACTTGTGTTCTGATGAAGTCGGATTAAAGACGAAACCTAGGTCAAATTTCGTGGCTTGTTTTTCCTTCATCTGGTTGCTTCCTGGAGTCCAATTGCTGGTGCATTTATCTATTCTTGGTCTGGTGTTTTGTTAGTATGGAGAGTGGTGGTGTTGGACCAGACATTTTGGGTCTTTTGGAAGCTATTAACCAGAAATTACTTGAGCATTCTAAACAGATTCAGACTTTGGTTGAAGGTCAGCAAAATGAGAAAAATGCTCATAATTTGGGTTCAAAACCTAGTGGCAAATGGGACTTTGCCTCTGTGGTTGGAGTGGGACGTAGTTCTCCTGAGGTGAATACTGGAGTGAGGTCTACGAATCCTTCAACTTCTAATAATTCAGAAGGTACTAGCCTTGGGGCTGAATTTGATACTAATAAGTGGAGAATTAATGAATTTAATTTTCAGCGAAGTGGGCCAGTGGTGAATGCTGAAAAAAATGATTTTAAACCTATGGCACAGTGTTTAGATGAATTTGGAAAGAAGTTATTTGCCCTTAAGAAACTGCAAATTGAAAATGGGTACTTACAGAAAAACATTGACTGTGGCTTTGTACCCAAAGGTTTGCGAGCTTGGAAGTATCCCAATGGGATTGCTAGCAATTGAGACATGCTGGAAGAAGTTCATAAATTATATAATAAGATGGGGCTTGAGCTTTAAGCTATTATCATTAAATATAATGATCAGCAAATAGCCTCATTGTTGTGTGAACTAGAAATGGTGAATGAGGCTATTACTGCCGACTTGAATTTCGATCATTATTTAACTAACTACAACAACTTGTTGGCAGAAGTGAATAATCAATGTGAAACTATATTTTCAAGAAAGGCTAAAAAGATAGAAAGGGACAGCAACGAGTATAGGCGAAATATAGCATATCCCATGTCTGAGGGTAATTGTTTTGGTAAAGTCCCTTTAAATAAAAATTACTACAGCAGGGATTCGGAGGTGGTGCCTATTGGTGAAGGTATAAATGATGAGCAGGAGCGGGCTGATTCCCCTTTAGAAGTGGAACCAAGAAGATCGGAGAGGATACGTGGGCGGAACCAGCGACAGGAACAGAATATGTACGGCGATTACATCAGACAGGGTGCAAAGCCAAAGATGGTAAACTCTGTCAATGCAAACAACAGGGGCAATCGAGCCCATTGGAAAGCATAATTCCTGGCCGTGGATTCAATCATACAGGTGAGCCCTTTATTTTGGAACACCTTCCGTGTCTACCAAACTGTGTTGGTTATCTTGACTTCGTCAGGTTGGTTGATTCTAATTCCCCTGTTAATTTAAAGACGAACAGGCGTTTATTGGCGCTGAATACAGATGACTCATTTAGTAATTTTCATTGTTTGGATGAAGTTTCGCTTAATACATCTGCTAGTGGAGCACGTTTAAATGATGGGCGTGATTTAAGCACATTTTTCAATGTTAATAAGCGGCTTACTGGCAGCAATACTGAGCAACGAAATAGTGTAAGCATCTGTTGTGTCGACCGCTTGAAAGTGGTTACTGAGAATTTTTCATCTTTAGTTTATGAGACTTGTGGGGGGGTAACAGCCACCTTGGCCGCAAATTCAAATGGGAATTGCGGTTGTGGGGTTGCTGCTTCCATTTTGTCACTCTCGGATGAGGTACGTGAGCATATGGACTACAACAATGCTGGGACAATTTCTGGACAGTTTAATCAAAATCAAAGTCATTCTTGTGATGTTATGAATGTTATGAACGGTAATGAAGTTTTTGTTTACAATCCTGTTTTACAGTGTATGCAAGACATTACTGATTGTAGTAATGGTTTGGATTTAAACAGGGACAGATTTGTTGACCCGTTTATTTTTAATCCACATTCGGATGGTATACATGCAAATGTGTTGGGGGAAGCATATATGGATTGTAGGCCATTACATGTTAATTGTAATCACAGAGTTGGATATGTGTCACCTTTTGGGATGGATGGAAATGAACTCAGTTGTGAATTAGAAATTACTGCATATTCCAGCTTGATGTTAGTGAACACTGAAACGGGTAATGTTAAAGCATGTTGTGTTGAAATCCAGCAACCTTTGGTTACGAGTGAAATTTCCATTGATGCTGTTGGTTTGGTTAATAATAGTTCTGTGCACAGTATTGATGTTGATTGTGCTTCCTTGTTTGACGTTAGTTTGCACACTTTTCCAACCTTTTTTGGCGAGGTTGACGTGCATTATAATAGCAACAGTGACAGTCAAATTGAGCAAGATATGGAGAATGTGGTGCAAAGTAGTTTGGATTATTGCAGTTTGGATTTTGGAATTGAAGAACTGATACAAGTTATGGATGAGAATTTTACATCAGCTTTGAAATATGGGCCTAGTAATCCTGTTATTATAGCTAACAGTTATGATGATTTTAAAATATACAACTATTCTACTAAAATCATTAACAAACGTCATATTGATTTACTGGCTAAAGGTTTAACTTTTGTCCCTCTAGCTCGGGGGGGTTTAACTAATACTTTGGTTGACTTAAAAATGTTAATAAGGAAAATGAATTTGAAATTGACATTTGACGGGGTAAATAGAAATTCAGCGGGCTTGACCCTAAAAAAAACAAGTAAGTATATGCCCCCAGCTAATAATATTACTAACGCATATGAAAGGATATGTGAGCTAGATATTAGGGAACATTATAGGTGGGCAACGAGTCCACATTACAGGTCAGCTTTTGATATGAAGGATAATCTGACTTTTGAGGAGCATAAATTATTGGATGGGTTGATAAATGATACTTCTCTAAGATTTATGAAGCCCGACAAAGGGAATGGTTTGGTGCTTATTGACAGGGTTGATTATGTCAGTAGTATCATGGCATTATTGGCAACGGATACTTATGAAGACGTTAGTCTTAACGAATTAAATATTGCCTACAGCAAGGTTAATTTGTACATTGAGGACCTGCTTTGGCAAGGGCATATTAATGAGGATGAGTACAGGTATCTGATTAATGATTACCCAGTGGTTAGGGGGATATTTGGAATACCCAAGATCCACAAGGGTTTAAATAACTTAGCATTTAGGCCAATTGTTGATGGCAAACGCAGTAAAACCTGTTTTATAAGCAAATTTCTTGACTTTGAGTTACAAAAAGGCTTAAAGGTATTTAGTTATATCACCAAAGATTCGTGGTCATTTTTGGAGAGGCTAAATGGTGTCAAATTCACTAGTGATAGCATTATGGTAACAGTTGATGTTGTAAACTTGTTTTCGGTTATTCCTACAACAACAGGGCTAGAATGGCTGGAGGTTCAATTGTTAAAAACTGGTTTATTTGATCAGGACAGAATCAACTTGTTGGTGGGCTTAATGGAAGTTGTGTTGACCAACAACTTTATTCAGTTTGAGGGTAGTTATTTTAAGCAGACAACTGGGGTAGCGATGGGGGCGGCGTGCGCCCCGGTATATGCCAATTATGTAATGGCATACTGGGAGCAGGAATTTCTTTTTGCTAGCAGATTTATGCCCCACATTAGCTTTTATACCCGCTTCCTAGATGATTTGTTCATCATTTGGGAAGGTGGAAACGATCAGTTTAGAGAATTCATTGAATTTCTTAATAATTCAGTGGAATTTTTGAAATTTACTCACAGTATGAGTAAAGTTGAAATTGATTATTTGGATGTGCATTTAGCCTTTAGTTTGGTTGATTCTAGATTGATATCTACTATTCATAGAAAAGCCACATTTTCCAATTCGTATCTGAGTTATTCACGCTGTCATCCTGACCATCAGAAGAAGGCAATAGTAAAAGGGCAGATGGTCAGGGCGGCGAGAATGACAAGTTTAGATGCTGATTTCATCAAAGAGCTTGATTTCATCAAGTTGATGTTTATTAGGCGGGGTTATCCAGTGGCACTGTGTGATTGTATAGCTGATGAAATAAAATTCAAAAGGGCTAATGGTGTTTACTGGGCTTTATTGCATGGTAAGCATGATATTAGAAATGGGCATGTTGAGGGCAATTTTGTTCCCATGGGTGAAACCATTCCTGGGAATGATGGTATTTGTGAACGGGATGGTGGTGACCATCCATTATATTTCATCACCACTTTCTCCTTTGATGCCCCTTATATTGTTGATATCATTATCAACAATTGGAAAGTTTTGAGAATGGATCAATCAGTTAGTGCGAAATTGGGGAGACCGCCTAAATGTGTTTTTAGGAAAGGATTTTCTTTTAAGCAATTATTGGAAAAGAGTGATACTACACATACTATTTCTTATAGGAGTAAGGGTAATTTTAAGTGCGGTAGATGTAGTGTATGTCACCTGATTAATGTGACGGGTGCCGCATTTAAGTTAGCTGGAGTCACTGTTAGGGTTGGTGCCCATTTTGATTGTTACAGCACAAGTGTTGTGTATGCGGCTGTGTGCACACAGTGTCCAGCCTTCTATATTGGGAAGACCTGCAGGGCATTAAGAGATCGCATTATTGAGCATCAGTCTGATATTAGACTAAAGAAAAAAAACAATGCCCTGTACAGGCACATTGACACTAATAGTGGGCATCATTTTAAGTTTTGTGTGGTCCAGCAGATTATGGTAGACAAATTTGGAAGGAAAATGGACGTGCATTTAGATATAGGTGAGATGAAATGGCAGTTGAAACTTAATGCATTGGAATTTCCAGGCATTAATGACTGCATTTCTATTATGCCTATTTTAAAACTAAAAAATATATTGGGTTGAATTAGTTTACATTTAATTTGATACATCAAAGTACAGCATGTTTACATTTAACATTTAGTGTTGATATGAATAATATATATATATATTTTTTATTTTAGAATGCAGCACTTTATTCATATTTGGCAAAATGAATTTTTAACTTTTTTTGTTTCATTTTGATGTTAACAGTGATACATTTTATATTTAGGTTTGGGGTTGTGTTTTTTTACTATGTATGCTGACCTTCATATTGAATTAATTAATTAAGTTGATTATGTCAATTAAGTTATTATTCAATTGACTTGTGATGATGTCATTTTTAGGTGTATATATAAGGTTGCTTTTATTTGTATTAATTTGTGTTCTGATGAAGTCGGATTAAAGACGAAACCTAGGTCAAATTTCGTGGCTTGTTTTTCCTCCATCTGGTTGATTCCTGGAGTCCAATTGCTGGTGCATTTATATAAACTCTAAAAAACCCCTTCAAATAAAGTAAACCTAAATCCCCTCGTTCTGTTGGAAGGATCAACGTATCCACTGAACTCTACCTTGAAACTCTAAAATACCCCTTCAAATAAAGTAAACCTAAACCCTGTCATTCTGTTGGAAGGATCAACGCATTCCACTTAACTCTACTGTGAAACTCTAAAATAAACCTTAAAATAAAGTATCACTAAACCCCCTCGTTCAGTTGGAAAGATCAACGTATCCCACTGAATTCTACTGTGAAAATCTAAAACACCCCTTCAAATAAAGTAACCCTAAACCTCCTCATTTCTTTGGAAGGATCAATGTACCCACTTAACTCTAATTTGAAACTCTAAAACACCCCTTCAAATAAAGTAACCCTAAACTCCCTCGTTCTGTTGGAAGGATCAACGTATCCCACTTAACTCTACTCTGAAAGTCTAAAACACCCCTTCAAATAAAGTAACCCTAAACCCCCTCGTTCTGTTGGAAGGATAAACGTATCCCACTGAACTCTACTGTGAAACTCTAAAACACCCCTTCAAATAAAGTAACCCTAAACCCCCTCGTTCTTTTGGAATGAACAACGTATCCCACTTAACTATACTGTGAAACTCTAAAACACCCCTTCAAATAAAGTAACCCTAAACCCCTTTGTTCTCTTGGAAGGATCATAGTATCCCACTGAACTCTGCTGTGAAACTCTAACACACCCCTTCAAATAAAGAAACCCTAAAGCCCCTTGTTCTGTTGGAAGGATCAACGTATCCCACTGAACTCTATTATGAAACTCTAATACCCCATTCAAATAAAGTAACCCTAAACCCCTCGTTCTGCTGGAAGGATCAATGTATCCCACTGAACTCTACTGTGAAACTCTAAAACACCCCTTCAAATAAAATAACCCCAAACCCCTTGGTTCTGTTGGAAGGATCAACGTTTCCCACTAAACTCTACTGTGAAACTCTTAAACCCCCCTTCAAATAAAGTAACCCTAAACCCCCTTGTTCTTTTTGAAGGATCAACGTAACCCACTTAACTCTACAGTGAAACTCAAAAACACCATTTCAAATTAAGTAACTCTACACCCCCTTGTTCTGTGGGAAGGAGCAACATATCCCACTTAACTCTACTGTGAAACCAAACCCCCCCTTCAAATAAAGTAACCCTAAACCCCCTCATTCTATTGGAAGGATCAATGTATCCCACTGAACTCTACTGTGAAACTCTAAAACACCCATTCAAGTAAAGTAACCCTAAAGCCCCACGTTCTGTTGGAAATATCAGTGTATTCCAAGGAACTCTCCTGTGAAACTCTAAAACCCCCCTTCAAGTAAAGTAACCATAACACCCCATGTTTCATTGGAAGGATCTACATATCCCACTGAACTCTACACTGAAACTCTAAAACACCCCTTCAAATAAAGCAACACTAAACCCCTCATTCTGTTGGAAGGATCAACGTATTCCACTGAACTCTACTGTGAAACTCTAAAACACCCTTTCAAATAAAGTAACCCTAAAACCTCTTGTTCTGTTGGAAGCAGCAATGTATCCCACTTAACTCTACTGTGAAACCCTAAAACCCCCCTTCAAATAAAGTAACCTTAAACCCCCTCATTCTATTGGAAGGATCAACGTATCCCACTGAACTCTACTGTGAAACTCTAAAACACCCCTTCAAGTAAAGTAACCCTAAACCCCCTTGTTCTGTTGGAAGGATCAATGTATCCCACTGAATTCTACTGTGAAACTCTAAAACACCCCTTCAAGTAAAGTAACCCTAAAGCCCCTCGTTCTGTTGGAAGTATCAATGTATTCCAATGAACTCTACTGTGAAACTCTAAAACCCCCCTTCAAGTAAAGTCACCCTAAACCCCCACGTTCCATTTGAAGGATCTATGTATCCCACTGAACTCTACAGTGAAACTCTAAAACACCCCTTCAAATAAAGTAACCCTAAACCCCCTCGTTCTGTTGGAAGGATCAACGTATCGCACTAAACTCTACTGTGAAACTCTAAAACACCCCTTCAAATAAAGTAAGCATAAACCCCCTCATTCTGTTAGAATGATCAACGTATCCCACTTAATTCAACTGTGAATCTCTAAAACACCCCTTCAAATAAAGTAACACTAAATTCCCTTGGTCTGTTGGAAGGATCAACGTATCCCACTTAACTCTACTGTGAAACTCTAAAACACCCCTTCAAATAAAGTAACACTAAATTCCCTTGTTCTGTTGGAAGGATCAACGTATCCCACTGAACTCTACTGTGAAACTCTAAAACACCCCTTCAAATAAAGTAACCCTAAACCCAATCGTTCTGTTGGAAGGATCAACGTATCCCTCTTAACTCTACTGTGAAACTCTAAAACACCCCTTCAAATAAAGTAACCCTTAACCCCCTCATTCTGTTGGATGGATCAACGTATCACACTGAACACTACTGTGAAACTCTAAAACACCCCTTCAAATAAAGTAACCCTGAACCCATTTGTTCTGTTGGAAGGATGATCGTATCCACTGAACTCTACTGTGAAATTATAACACACCCCTTCAAATAAAGTAACCCTAAACCCCCTCGTTCTGTTGGAAGGATCAACGTATCCCACTGAACTCAACTGTGAAACTCTAAAACACCCCTTCAAATAAAGTAACCCTAAACCCCCTCGTTCTGTTGGAAGGATCAATGTATCCCACTGAACTCTACTGTGAGTCTCTAAAACACCCCTTCAAATAAAGTAACCCTAAAGCCCCTCATTCTGTTGGAAAGATCAACGTATTCCACTGAACTCAACTGTGAAACTCTAAAACACCCCTTCAAATAAAGTAACCCTAAACCCCCTCGTTCTGTTGGAAGGATCAACGTATCCCACATAACCCTACTGTGAAACTCTAAAACCCCCCTTCAAATAAAGTAACCCTAAACCCCCTCGTTCTATTGCAAGGATCAACGTATCCCACTGAACTCTACTGTGAAACTCTAAAACACCCCTGCAAATAAAGTAACCCAAAAGCCCCTCGTTCTGTTGAAAGGATCAACGTATAGCAATGAACTCTACTGTGAAACTTTAAAACACCCCTTCAAATAAGGTAACACTAAACCCCCTCGTTCAGTTAGAAGAATCAGCGTATCCCACTGAACTCTACTGTGAAACTCTAAAACACCCCTTCAAATAAAGTAACCCTAAATCCCCTCGTTCAGTTGGAAGGATCAACGTATCCCACTGAACTCTACTGTGAAACTCTAAAACTCCCTTTTAAATAAAGTAACCCTAAACCCCCTCGTTCTGCTGGAAGGATCAAGGTATCCCACTAAACTCTACTATGAAACTTTAAAACACCCCTTCAAGTAAAGTAACCCTAAAGCCCCTCGTTCTGTTGGAAGGATCAACGTATCCCAATGAACTCTACTGTGGAACTCTAAAACACCCTTTAAGTAAAGTAACCATAAACCCCCACGTTCCATTGGAAGGATCTACGTATCCCACTGAACTCTACTGTGAAACTCTAAAACACCCCTTCAAAAAAAGTAACCCTAAACCCCTCGTTCTGTTGGAAGGATCAACGTATCACACTGAAGTCTACTGTGCAACTCTAAAACCCCCCTTCAAAAAATGTAACCCTAAACCCCCTTGTTCCGATGGAAGGATAAACGTATCCATCTTAACACTAATGTGAAACTCTAAAACACCCCTTCAAATAAAGTAACCCAAAACCCCCTCTTTTATTGGAAGGATCAATGTATCCCACTGAACTCTACTGTGAAACTCTAAAACACCCCTTCAAATAAAGTAACCCTAAACCCACTCGTTCTGTTGGAAGGATCAACGTATCCCTCTTAACTCTACTGTGAAACTATAAAACACCCCTTCAAATAAAGTAACCCAAAACCCCCTTGTTCTGTTGGAAGGATCAATGTATCCCACTTAACTCTACTGTGAAACTCTAAAACACCCCTTCAAATAAAGTAACAATAAACCCCCTCGTTCTGTTGGAAGGATCAACGTATCACACTTAACTATACTGTGAAACTCTAAAACCCCCACTTCAAATAAAATAACCCTAAACTCCCTCATTCTATTGGAAGGATCAATGTATCCCACTGAACTCTACTGTGAAACTCTAAAACACCCCTTCAAATAAAATAATTCTAAATCCCCTCGTTCTGTTGGAAGGATCAACGTGTCCCTCCGAACTCTACTGTAAAACTCTAAAACACCCCTTTAAATAAAGTAACCCTAAAACCCCTCATTATGTTGGAAGGATCAACATATCCCACTGAACTCTACTGTGAAACTTTAAAACACCCCTTCAAATAAAGTAACCCTAAACCCCCTCGTTCTCCTGGAAGGATCAATGTGTCCCACAGAACTCTACTGTGAAACTCTAAAACACCCCTTCAAATAAAGTAACAATAAACCCCCTCGTTCTGTTGGAAGGATCAATGTATCACACTTAACTATACTGTGAAACTCTAAAACCCCCACTTCAAATAAAATAACCCTAAACTCCCTTGTTCTATTAGAAGGATCAACGTATCCCACTGAACTCTACTGTGAAACTCTAAAACACCCCTTCAAATAAAATAACTCTAAACCCCCTAGTTCTGTTGGAAGGATCAACGCATCCCACTAAACTCTACTGTGAAACTCTAAAACACCCCTTCAAATAAAGTAAGCATAAACCCCCTCGTTCTGTTAGAATGATCAACGTATCCCACTTAGTTCTACTGTGAAACTCTAAAACACCCTTTCAAACAAAGTAACCCTAAACCCCCTCATTCCGTTGGAAGGATCAACGAATCCCACTTAACTCTACTGTGAAACTTTAAATCCTCCCTTCAAATAAAGTAACCTTAAAGCCCCAAGTTTTATTGGAAGGATCAACGTATCCAACTGAAATCTACTGTGAAACTCTAAAACACCCCTTCAAATAAAATAACACCAAATTCCCTTGTTCTGTTGGAAGGATCAACGTATCCCACTTAACTCTACTGTGAAACTCTAAAACACCCCTTCAAATAAAGTAACACTAAATTCCCTTGTTCTGTTGGAAGGATCAATGTATCCCACTGAACTCTACTGTGAAACTCTAAAACACCCCTTCAAATAAAGTAACCCTAAACCCCCTCGTTCTGTTGGAAGGATCAACGTATCCCTCTTAACTCTACTGTGAAACTCTAAAACACCCCTTCAAATAAAGTAACCCTTAACCCCTCGTTCTGTTGGATGGATCAACGTATCCCACTGAACTCTACTGTGAAACTCTAAAACACCCCTTCAAATAAAGTAACCCTAAACCCCTTGTTCTGTTGGAAGGATCAACGTATCCCACTGAACTCTACTGTGAAACTCTAAAACACCCCTTCAAATAAAGTAACCCTAAACCCCCTCGTTCTGTTGGAAGGATCAACGTATCCCACTGAACTCTACTGTGAAACTCTAAAACACCCCTTGAAATAAAGTAACCCTAACGCCCCTCGTTCTGTTGGAAGGATCACCGTATCCCACTGAACTCTACTGTGAAACTCTAAAACACTCTTCAAATAAAGTAACCCTAAACCCCTTGTTCTGTTGGAAGGATCAATGTATGCCACTGAACTCTACTGTGAAACTCTAAAACACCCCTTCAAATAAAGTAACCCTAAACCCCGTCATTCTGTTGGAAGGATCAACGTATCCCACTGAACTCAACTGTGAAACTCTAAAACACCCCTTCAAATAAAGTAACCCTAAACCCCCCCATTCTGTTGGAAGGATCAATGTATCCCACTTAACTCTACTGTGAAACTCTAAAACACCCCTTCAAATAAAGTAACCCTAAACCCCTTCATTCTGTTGGAAGGATCAACGTATTCCACTGAACTCTACTATGAAACTCTAAAACCTCCCTACAAAGAAAGTAACCCTAAACTCCCCCGTTCTGTTGGAAGGATCAACGTATCCCACTGAACTCTACTGTGAAACTCTAAAACACCCCTTCAAATAAAGTAACCCTAAACCCACTCGTTCTGTTGGAAGGATCAACGTATCCCACTTAACTCTACTGTGAAACTCTAAAACACCCCTTCAAATAAAGTAAACCTAAACCCCTCATTCTGTTGGAAGGATCAAGTATCCCACTGAACTCTACTGTGAAACTCTAAAACACCCTTCAAACAAAGTAACCCTAAATTCCCTCGTTCTGTTGGAAGGATCAACGTATCCCACTGAACTCTACTGTGAAACTCTAAAACACCCCTTCAAATAAAGTAACCCTAAAACCTCTTGTTCTGTTGGAAGCAGCAATGTATCCCACTGAACTCTACTGTGAAACTCTAAAACACCCCTTCAAATAAAGTAACCCTAAACCGCCTAGTTCTTTTGGAATGATCAACGTATCCCACTTAACTATACTGTGAAACTCTAAAACACCCCTTCAAATAAAGTAACCCTAAATCCCCTTGTTCTGTTGGAAGGATCAATGTATCCCACTTAACTCTACTGTGAAACTCTAAAACACCCCTTCAAATAAAGTAACCCTAAACCCCTCATTCTGTTGGAAGGATCAATGTATCCCACTTAACTCTACTGTGAAACTCTAAATCCCCCCTTCAAATAAAGTAACCCTAAACCCCCTCATTCTATTGGAAGGATCAACGTATCCCACTGAACTCTACTGTGAAACTCTAAAACACCCCTTCAAATAAAGTAACCCTAATCCTCCTTTTTCTGTTGGAAGGATCAACGTATCCCACTGAACTCTACTGTGAAACTCTAAAACACCCCTTCAAATAAAGTAACCCTAAACCCCCTCATTCTGTTGGAAGGATCAACGTATCCCACTGAACTCTACTGTGAAACTCTAAAACACCCCTTCAAATAAAGTAACCCTAAACCCCTCATTCTGTTGGAAGGATCAACATATCCCACTGAACTCTACTGTGAAACTCTAAAACACCCCTTCAAATAAAGTAACCCTAAACCCCTCATTCTGTTGGAAGGATCAATGTATCCCACTGAACTCTACTGTAAAACTCTAAAACACCCCTTCAAATAAAGTAACCCTAAACCCACTCGTTCTGTTGGAAGGATCAACGTATCCCACTTAACTCTACTGTGAAACTCTAAAACACCCCTTCAAATAAAGTAACCCTAAACCCCCTCGTTCTGTTGGAAGGATCAACGTATCCCACTGAACTCTACTGTGAAACTCTAAAACACCCCTTCAAATAAAGTAACCCTAAACCCTCTCGTTCCGTTGGAAGGATCAACGTATCCCACTTAACTCTACTGTAAAACTCTAAAACCCCCTTCAAATAAAGTAACCCTAAACCCCTCGTTCTGATGGAAGGATCAACATATCCCACTTAACTCTACTGTAAAACTCTAAAACCCCCCTTCAAATAAAGTAACCCTAAACCCCTGCATTCTATTGGAAGGATCAACGTATCCCACTGAACTCTACTGTGAAACTCTAAAACACCCCTTCAAATAAAGTAACCCTAAACCCCTCGTTCTGATGGAAGGATCAACATATCCCACTTAACTCTACTGTGAAACTATAAAACACCCCTTCAAACAAAATAACCCTAAATCCCCTCGTTCTGTTGGAAGGATCAATGTATCCCACTGAAATCTACTGTGAAACTCTAAAACACCCCTTCAAATAAAGTAACCCTAAACCCCCTCGTTCTGTTGGAAGGATCAACGTATCCCACTTAACTCTACTGTAAAACTCTAAAACCCCCCTTCAAATAAAGTAACCCTAAACCCCTCGTTCTGATGGAAGGATCAACATATCCCACTGAACTCTACTGTGAAACTCTAAAACACCCCTTCAAGTAAAGTAACCCTAAACCCATTTGTTCTGTTGGAAGGATCAATGTATCCCACTGAATTCTACTGTGAAACTCTAAAACACCCCTTCAAGTAAAGTAACCCTAAAGCCCCTGGTTCTGTTGGAAGTATCAATGTATCCCACTGAACTCTACTGTGAAACTCTAAAACACTCTTCAAGTAAAGTAACCCTAAAGCCCCTCGTTCTGTTGGAAGTATCAATGTATCCCACTGAACTCTACAGTGAAACTCTAAAACACCCCTTCAAATAAAGTAACCCTAAACCCCCTCATTCTGTTGGAAGGATCAACATATCGCACTAAACTCTACTGTGAAACTCTAAAACACCCCTTCAAATAAAGTAACCCTAAACCCCTCATTCTGTTGGAAGGATCAATGTATCCCACTTAACTCTACTGTGAAACTCTAAAACACCCCTTCAAATAAAGTAACCCTAAACCCCTTCATTCTGTTGGAAGGATCAACGTATCCCACTGAACTCTACTGTGAAACTCTAAAACACCCCTTCAAATAAAGTAACCCTAAACCCCCTCATTCTGTTGGAAGGATCAACGTATCCCACTGAACTCTACTGTGAAACTCTAAAACACCCCTTCAAATAAAGTAACCCTAAATCCACTCGTTCTGTTGGAAGGATCAAAGTATCCCACTTAACTCTACTGTGAAACTCTAAAACGCCCCCTTCAAATAAAGTAACACAAAACCCCCTCATTCTGTTGGAAGGATCAACGTATCCCACTGAACTCTACTGTGAAACTCTAAAACACCCCTTCAAATAAAGTAACCCTAAATCCCCTTGTTCAGTTGGAAGGATCAACGTATCACACTTAACTCTACTGTGAAACCCTAAAACACCCCTTCAAATAAAGTAACCCTAAACTCCCTTGTTCTGTTGGAAGGATCAACGTATCCCACTTAACTCTTCTGTGAAACTCTAAAACACCCCTTCAAATAAAGTAACCCTAACCCCCGCTTATTTTGTTAGAAGGATCAATGTATCCCACTTAACTCTACTGTGAAACTCTAAATCCCCCCTTTAAATAAAATAACCCTAAACCCCCTCATTCTATTGGAAGGATCAACCTATCCCACTGAACTCTACTGTGAAACTCTAAAACACCCCTTCAAATAAAGTAACCCTAATCCTCCTTGTTCTGTTGGAAGGATCAACGTATCCCACTGAACTCTACTGTGAAACTCTAAAACACCCCTTCAAATAAAGTAACCCTAAACCGCCTCGTTCTGTTGGAAGGATCAACGTATCCCACTGAACTCTACTGTGAAACTCTAAAACACCCCTTCAAATAAAGTAACCCTAAACCCCCTCATTCTGTTGGAAGGATCAACATATCCCACTGAACTCTACTGTGAAACTCTAAAACACCCCTTCAAATAAAGTAACCCTAAAGCCCCTCGTTCTGTTGGAAGGATCACCGTATCCCACTTAACTGTACTGTGAAACTCTAAAACTCTCTTCAAATAAAGTAACACAAAATGCCCTCGTTCTGTTGGAAGGATCAATGTATCCCACTTAACTCCACTGTGAAACTCTAAAACCCCCACTTCAAATAAATTAACCCTAAACTCCCTCGTTCTATTGGAAGGAACAACTTATGCCACTGAACTCTACTGTGAAACTCTGAAATACCCCTTCAAATAAAGTAACCCTAACGCCCCTCGTTCTTTTGGAAGGATCAACATATCCCACTGAACTCTACTGTGACACTCTAAAGACCCCTTTAAATAAAGTAACCCTAAACCCCCTCATTCTGTTGGAAGGATCAACGTATCCCACTAAACTCTACTGTGAAACTCTAAAACACCCTTTCAAATAAAGTAACCCTAAACCCCCTTGTTCTATTGGAAAGATCAACGTATCCCACTGAACTCTACTGTGAAACTCTAAAACTCCCCTTCAAATAAAGTAACCCTAAACCCCTTGTTCTGTTGGAATGATCAACGTATCCCACTTAACTCTACTGTGAAACTCTAAAACCCCTCTTCAAATAAAGTAACCCTAAACCCCCATGTTCTATTGGAAGTATCAATGTATCCCACTGAACCCTACTGTGAATGTCTAAAACACCCCTTCAGATAAAGTAACCCTAAATTCCTTCGTTCTGTTGGAAGGATCAACATATCCCACTTAACTCTACTGTGAAACTCTAAAACACCCCTTCAAATAAAGTAACCCTAAACCCCCTCATTCTGTTGGAAGGATCAACGTATCCCACTTAACTCTAGTGTGAAACTCTAAAAACCCCTTCACATAAAGTAACCCTAAACTCCCTCGTTCTATTGGAAGGATCAACGTATCCCACTGAACTCTACTGTGAAACTCTAAAACACCCCTTCAAATAAAGTAACCCTAAACCCCCTCATTCTGTTGGAAGGATCAATGTATGCCACTGAATTCTACTGAGAAACTCTAAAACATCCCTTCAAATAAAGTAACCCGAAGCCCGCTTGTTCTTTTGGAAGGATCAATGTATTCCACTGAACTCTACTGTGAAAGTCTAAAACACCCCTTCAAATAAAGTAACCCTAAACCCCCTCATTCTGTTGGAAGGATCAACGTATCCCACTGAACTCTACTGTGAAACTCTAAAACACCCCTTCAAATAAAGTAACCCTAAACCCCCTCGTTCTGTTGGAAGGATCAATGTATCCCACTTAACTCTACTGTGAAACTCTAAAACACCCCTTCAAATAAAGTAACCCTAAACCCCTTCATTCTGTTGGAAGGATCAATGTATCCCACTTAACTCTACTGTGAAACTCTAAAATTCCCTTTTAAATAAAGTAACCCTAAACCCCCTCATTCTGTTGGAAGGATCAACGTATCCCACTAAACTCTACTGTGAAACTCTAAAACACCCCTTCAAATAAAGTAACCCTAAACCCACTCGTTCTGTTGGAAGGATCAACGTATCCCACTGAGCTCTACTGTGAAACTCTAAAGCCTCCCTTCAAATAAAGTAACCCTAAACCCCCTCATTCTGTTGGAAGGATCAACGTATCCCACTGAACTCTACTGTGAAACTCTAAAACACCCCTTCAAATAAAGTAACCCTAACCCCCTCGTTTTGTTGGAAGGATCAACGTATCACACTGAACTCTGCTGTTAAACTCTAAAACCCCTTCAAATAAAGTAACCATAAACTCCTTTGTTCTGTTGGAAGGATCAACGTATCCCACTTAACTCTACTGTGAAACTCTAAAACACCCCTTCAAATAAAGTAACCCTAAACCCCCTCATTCTGTTGGAAGGATCAATGTATCCCACTGAACTCTACTGTGAAACTCTAAAACACCCCTTCAAATAAAGTAACCCTAAACCCCTCGTTCTGTTGGAAGGATCAACATATCCCACTTAACTCTACTGTGAAACTCTAAAACACCCCTTCAAATAAAGTAACCCTAAACCCCTTGTTCTGTTGGAAGGATCAACGTATCCCACTGAACTCTACTGTGAAACTCTAAAACACCCCTTCAAATAAAGTAACCCTGAACCCCCTCATGCTGGAAAGATCAAAGTATGCCACTGAACTCTACTGTGAAACTCTAAAACACCCCTTCAAATAAAGTAACCCTAAACTCCCTCATTCTGTTGGAAGGATCAACATATCCCACTGAACTCTACTGTGAAACTCTAAAACACCCCTTCAAATAAAGTAACCCTAAACCCCTTCATTCTGTTGGAAGGATCAATGTATCCCACTGAACTCTACTGTGAAACTCTAAAACCCCCCTTCAAGTAAAGTAACCCTAAACCCCCTTGTTCTAATGGAAGGATCAACATATCCCACTGAACTCTACTGTGAAACTATAAAACCCCCCTTCAAATAAAGTAACCCTAACCCCTCTCATTCTGTTGGAAGGATCAATCTATCCCACTGAACTCTACTGTGAAACTCTAAAACACTCCTTCAAATAAAGTAACCCTAAACCCCTTCGTTCTATTCGAAGGATCAACGTATCCACCTGAACTCTACTGTGAAACTCTAAAAGACCCCTTCAAATAAAGTAACACAAAACCTCCTCGTTCTGTTGGAAAGATCAATGTAGCCCACTTAACTCTACTGTGAAACTCTAAAACACCCTTTCAAATAAAGTAACCCTAACACCTCTCGTTCTATTGGAAGGATCAACGTATCCCACTGAACTCTACTGTGAAACTCTAAAACACCCCTTCAAATAAAGTAACCCTAAACCCCCTCATTCTGTTGGAAGGATCAACGTATCCCACTTAACTCTACTGTGAAACTCTAAAACCCCCTTCAAATAAAGTAACCCTAAACCCCCTTGTTCTGTTGGAAGGATCAACATATCCCACTTAACTCTACTGTGAAACTCTAAAACCTCCTTCAAATAAAGTAACTCTAAACCCCTCATTCTGTTGGAAGGATCAACATATCCCACTGAACTCTACTGTGAAACTCTAAAACACCCCTTCAAATAAAGTAACCCTAAACCCCCTCATTCTGTTGGAAGGATCAACGTATCCCACTTAACTCTAGTGTGAAACTCTAAAAACTCCTTCACATAAAGTAACCCTAAACTCCCTCGTTCTATTGGAAGGAACAACTTATACCACTGAAATCCACTGTGAAACTCTAAAACACCCCTTCAAATAAAGTAACCCTAAAGCCCATTGTTCTGTTGGAAGGATCAAGGTATCCCCCTGAACTCTACTGTGAAACTCTAAAACACCCCTTCAAATAAAGTAACCCTAAACCCCCTCATTCTGTTGGAAGGATCAATGTATCCCACTGAACTCTACTGTGAAACTCTAAAACACCCCTTCAAATAAAGTAACCCTAAATCCCCTTGTTCTGTTGGAAGGATCAACGTATCCCACTGAACTCTACTGTGAAACTCTAAAACACCCCTTCAAATAAAGTAACCCTAATCCTCCTTTTTCTGTTGGAAGGATCAACGTATCCCACTGAACTCTACTGTGAAACTCTAAAACACCCCTTCAAATAAAGTAACCCTAAACCCCCTCATTCTGTTGGAAGGATCAACGTATCCCACTTAACTCTACTGTGAAACTCTAAAACACCCCTTCAAATAAAGTAACCCTAAACCCCTTTGTTCTGTTGGAAGGATCAACGTATCCCACTGAACTCTACTGTGAAACTCTAAAACACCCCTTCAAATAAAGTAACCCTAAATCCCCTCATTCTGTTGGAAGGATCAATGTATCCCACTGAATTCTACTGTGAAACTCTAAAACACCCCTTCAAATAAAGTAACCCTAAATCCCCTCATTCTGTTGGAAGGATCAACGTATCCCACTGAACTCTACTGTGAAACTCTAAAACACCCCTTCAAATAAAGTAACCCTAAACCCACTCGTTCTGTTGGAAGGATCAACGTATCCCACTGAACTCTACTGTGAAACGCTAAAACACCCCTTCAAATAAAGCAACCCTAAACTCCCTCGTTCTGTTGGAAGGATCAACGTATCCCACTTAACTACTGTGAAACTCTAAAACATCCCTTCAAATAAAGTAACCCTAAACCCTCTCGTTCTGTTGGAAGGATAAACGTATCCCACTGAACTCTACTGTGAAACTCTAAAACACCCCTTCAAATAAAGTAACCCTAAACCCCTCGTTCTGTTGGAAGGATCAATGTATCCCACTGAAGTCTACTGTGAAACTCTAAAACCTCCTTCAAAAAATGTAACCCTAAACCCCTTGTTCTGTTGGAAGGATCAACGTATCCCACTGAACTCTACTGTGAAACTCTAAAACACTCCTTCAAATAAAGTAACCCTAAACCCCCTTGTTCTGTTGGAAGGATCAACGTATCCCACTGAACTCTACTGTGAAACTCTAAAACACCCCTTCAAATAAAGTAACCCTAAACCCCTCATTCTGTTGGAAGGATCAATGTATCCCACTGAACTCTACTGTGAAACTCTAAAACACCCCTTCAAATAAAGTAACCCTAAACCCCCTTGTTCTGTTGGAAGGATCAATGTATCCCACTTAACTCTACTGTGAAACTCTAAAACACCCCTTCAAATAAAGTAACCCTAAACTCCCTCATTCTGTTGGAAGGATCAAAGTATCCCACTTAACTCTACTGTGAAACTCTAAAACACCCCTTCAAATAAAGTAACCCTAAACCCCTCGTTCTGTTGGAAGGATCAACATATCCCACTGAACTCTACTGTGAAACTCTAAAACACCCCTTCAAATAAAGTAACCCTAAACCCCCTCATTCTGTTGGAAGGATCAACATATCCCACTGAACTCTACTGTGAAACTCTAAAACACCCCTTCAAATAAAGTAACCCTAAACCCTCACGTTCTGTTGGAAGGATCAACGTATTCCACTGAACTCAACCGTGAAACTCTAAAACACCCCTTCAAATAAAGTAAACCTAAAGCCCCTCGTTCTGTTGGAAGGATCAACATATCCCACTGAACTGTACTGTGAAACTCTAAAACACCCTTCAAATAAAGTAACCCTAACCCCCTCATTCTGCTGGAAAGATCAACGTATGCCACTGAACTCTACAGTGAAACTCTAAAACACCCCTTCAAATAAAGTAACCCTAAACCCCCTCATTCTGTTGGAAGGATCAATGTATCCCACTGAACTCTACTGTGAAACTCTAAAACACCCCTTCAAATAAAGTAACCCTAAACCCGTTGTTCTGTTGGAAGGGTCAAAGTATCCCACTGAACTATACTGTGAAACTCTACAACACCCCTTTAAATAAAGTAACCCTAAATCCCCTTGTTCTGTTGGAGGGATCAACGTATCCCACTGAACTCTACTGTGAAACTCTAAAACACCCCTTCAAATAAAGTAACCCTAAATCCCCTCATTCTGTTGGAAGGATCAATGTATCCCACTGAACTCTACTGTGAAACTCTAAAACACCCCTTCAAATAAAGTAACCCTAAACCCCCTCATTCTGTTGGAAGGATCAACGTATCCCACTGAACTCTACTGTGAAACTCTAAAACACCCCTTCAAATAAAGTAACCCTAAACCCCGTCATTCTGTTGGAAGGATCAATGTATCCCACTTAACTCTACTGTGAAATTCTAAAACACCCCTTCAAATAAAGTAACCCTAAACCCCCGCATTCTATTGGAAGGATCAATGTATCCCACTGAACTCTACTGTGAAACTCTAAAACACCCGTTCAAATAAAGTAACCCTAAACCCCTCATTCTATTGGAAGGATCAACGTATCCCACTGAACTCTACTGTGAAACTCTAAAACACCCCTTCAAATAAAGTAACCCTAAACCCCTCGTTCTGCTGGAAGGATCAATGTGTCCCACTGAACGCTACTGTGAAACTCTAAAACACCCCTTCAAATAAAGTAACCATAAAGCCCCTTGTTCTGTTGAAAGGATCAATGTATCCCACTTAACTCTACTGTGAAACTCTAAAACACCCCTTCAAACAAAGTAACCCTAAATTCCCTCGTTCTATTGGAAGGAACAACTTATCCCACTGAACTCCACTGTGAAACTCTAAAAAAACCCTTCAAATAAAGTAACCCTAAACCCCTTCGTTCTGTTGAAAGGATCAACGTATCCCACTGAATTCTACTGTGAAACTCTAAAAGACCCCTTCAAATAAAGTAACCCTAAACCCCCTCATTCTGTTGGAAAGATCAACGTATCCAACTGAACTTTGCTGTGCAACTATAAAACTCTCTTCAAATAAAGTAACCCTAAAACCCTCATTCTGTTGGAAGGATCAACGTATCCCACTCTACTGTGAAACTCTAAAACCCCCCTTCAATTAAAGTTACCCTAAACCCGTTGTTCTGTTGGAAGGATCAATGTATCCCACTGAACTCTACTGTGAAACTCTACAACACCCCTTCAAATAAAGTAACCCTAAACCCCTCATTCTGTTGGAAGGATCAACGTATCCCACTGAACTCTACTGTGAAACTCTAAAATACCCTTCAAATAAAGTAACCATAAAGCCCCTTGTTCTGTTGGAAGGATCAACGTATCCCACTAAACTCTACTGTGAAACTCTAAAACACCCCTTCAAATAAAGTAACCCTAAACCCACTCGTTCTGTTGGAAGGATCAATGTATCCCACTGAACTCTACTGTGAAACTCTAAAACACCCCTTCAAATAAAGTAACCCTAAACCCCCTCGTTCTGTTGGAAGGATCAACGTATCCCACTTAACTCTACTGTGAAACTCTAAAACACCCCTTCAAATAAAGTAACCCTAAACCCCCTCATTCTGTTGGAAGGATCAATGTATCCCACTTAACTCTACTGTGGAACTCTAAAACACCCCTTCAAATAAAGTAACCCTAAGCCCATCATTCTGTTGGAA